>NC_060040.1:8377751-8684127 GCF_905333055.1 Maniola jurtina | reverse complement strand
CTTCATGTTTTGTGCGTGTGCAAACCTCCTTTAAATATGGATAGTGTTGTTTCGGAAGTACGATTCGATTCGTGTTTATGGACGAAGTTGTGGATAGTGTATTAACTACTTCGAAAGCTCTGTATTTTATACTAAAGAAATTGCAGATGTAATTAATTGTTTCATTTCATTTGTTTCATTCGTTATCCATAATCACAATCAGGGGTTTCAGGTCAGATGGCATTTATGGTAATATACGAAAGGAACTCTCGTGCAAAAATTCGTCCAAAATATTTTTATTAAAATTTGGAACGTTGAATTGTTTCCTTCGTAATTTTTACACGTCAGATTTTTTTGTCAGATATATTATATACCTACTGTTATTGGGATGACAAACGTGCAACTTGGTTTTTGTCAATAAGTATAATGTAAGAGTTACCTACGTAAACATTGTATTTCACATGATCTATGATTTTCATATTTTTCTGAGGTTTATTATTCTTTTACAGAACGGTGCTTTTATGTTTGATGGCTATCTGACTTGTTTTATTTTGCTTGTAAAAGTGAAGGTTTTTTTGCATGTTTAGGTACATGATAATTTGTGTAAAAATATGCAAATGGATTAAGATACGATCTTTATACTAATTTAGCATTTTAAATTCATACCACGTTGACACTAATTGTTATTATCATTCTCATGACAAAATGTCTGTCAAGATTTTGGTATTTGATTAGTCGTTTTTGTTATAAATCGCCATGGGCTTGGCGCGCTCATCTACCATGGTTACCTACGACTTGCTAAGTAGGTACCTATAATAACTACGTTATAGTAGCAGTCGTCGGAACTTAGGTACGTCAGAAGTTGAAACTTAAAACTATGAAATAACAGCGGTTTAATTTTTATTTTCAAATGAATAGTAGGTACCTAACTTACCTACCTACTTATCAGAAATCAAAATTTCATTATTTTTAAATAAAACCATTAATAATAACCAAAAGTTTTACATCGCTCGGCACATTAGCATGTCGATGACGCGATCTTGAAGTTTTTCACGACCGCTTTTTCGCAATACCGCACAAAATAATGAGTTTGACGTGAGTTACTCACAAGTTAGTCGATACTCTAACTAATTTATTAAACTGCAATTTCTTTAAAGCTGTGGAGATGATACTGCCATTGGCGCTATTAGAATACTATAAGTCTACTTTGTTGTATTAGTTTACAAATTGTGAAAAAACAAATTAAAGAATTTCGCGGGCAGACCCGTGCCATGCACCTTGATGGCTGTTTTCCTCGTGCACTCATCATGTAAGGAAATGTGATGTTTTTACCCATCCCAAAATCGCCCAACGCGCCTAAAGAAGTTTTCACTTCAATAACAACGAAAACCTTAGATAAATCAACAATAAGGATTACAATAAAGTACTTGTAGCTGCGCATTCCAACGTCTCGGTAAATTTAAAAGCTCATTGTTTTGGTGTGAAATACTGGGTAGGCGAGGAGCTAGAATGCAGGCGTTGACAGTGCAGCGATGGTGGATAAAGCCTGTCATAAGTCCTCCTTGCGCAAAATAGCGACAAATCGCAGCTCGATCATGCCTCGGCGTCACTACACAATGCTGATGGCCCGATCGACGCTCGAGACGCGACCACGGTGTTTTATGTTTACTTTTCTACAATACTTTATTGCAGAGATATAATAATATAGGAAGAAGGCCTTTTCCTATTAACGCGGTGTAGTGTATTATTGCAGTAGGTACTTATTATCAAACAGCCTGCCTACCTATTTATCAAAAACGCAAACAACTACGAAAACTGAGAGGTGTGTTTTGAGAGAGATTGAACCCCCGATCTACCGAATACGAGACCAACGCCTTAGCCTATCACCAGTCTTTAATACTTTATTCGTGATATATAGTGAAAACTTTTTTTCCTATTGTACGCAGCGTAGGATCTGGCAGGTATATCTACATATTATTGTTGGGTTGTAAGCCTGCTAAAAGAATCATAATGGTGAGTTATTTCATTACCTACTTATCGAAATTGGTCACTTTAAGGGTGGACTTTCCAGTTAAGCGACTGTCGCGTCTATGACGCCGCGACTGACCGAACGTAATTCGAACGTCACTAAGTGCCACATACCTATTACCTATCAAATTACCTATTAGGTGTATATCTATCAAAATGTATAATAAGCCCACTAGGGCCATAAGCCAAGATGGCGGGCTCTAGCCGGTGAAATCCCGACTAAAAGATCTCCACCAGGGTACAAAGTTGCCTTGTGCCTCACCCGGGCAAGGCGGCCATGCCTCGAGGCCCGTACAGACCAAGAAGGCCCTGTAGTCGTACATAAATCTGCCGCTCAAAAGTCCACCTTAAGGTTTACACTTTTAGCATAGCTCTGTCTACACTTAAAATGTCATACAAGTGTACTGTGTCCACCTAAAATGAAAATGTATTACGATTATATACAAATTTATTCATAACAAATAAACTTACCTATTCAACATTTCCATATTTATGGCCTGTAACAGCCTATAATGAATTAGCAATTTCTTCGCAAGTTTAGACTAAAGGTTACTTTCAAGATGGGTGTTAAGTGCATGCGGAAGAGGCCGCATTCCGGTCCATAACTCACGCTAACAATATGGCTTACAATTACAAGGCTTGGACGATGATAAATAGTTTTCCCTGGCTGAGAGACATGAGTATTGTGCGTACATTTTCACGCTTGTTCGCGCGATTGTAATTAGAGCTATTTTGTCGTCTGTTTTGATAAAAAAATTATACATCCATCCTAGAATAGGATTTCAGATAGGTTTATATAAATCTATACTGTCTGTCCGTTAGCTTTTCACGGCCCACCCATGACTGAATTTAATAACGAAGAAGCTTGCATCCCGGAGACAGATGTAGGCCACTTTTTATCCCGGAAAATCCCACGGGATTTATAATTAAATATATGTATAAAATAATTATTGTTTTTGCTTTAAACAACTGCTGAAAATCTGCATACCAAACCAGAGGTAAATGCATTTGACCATTCAAAAAACTTGTAAAATTTTATTTGATTAAATAATCTTTCATTTCTACAGTTTGGCAAGGATATAATATGTGAGGGTCACATGACTCGACAATAAAGTCCCGCGGCATTTTCCTGCATGACAAATGAGTATGTGTTTGGGCACATTGTTCTACGACCAGTCGTGACGGAAACGCAGCGGTGGGTTGCTGCATTACTTATACATTCGACGCACTTTAGCAATCAGCATTAATCAACACGATATGCCTGCGTGTCTCCCTTGTCCGAGCCACATTGATTTGTTTATTTTCGCACTGAAAATATGGTTTGACGTTGAGTTAAACGAGCCGTGTATTGAAATTGTGTGCGTTCATCAGGGATAAGTAGACAGGCTATATGGTAAACATGAACAATAAGTTGACACCAATAGACGACTAGTTAAGTCTAATTCTAACAAATGGTGTGGTACCTAAGCGAGAATGTGCAAATTCAATATTCAATTTGTTGTCAGATTGTCGAACCACTTTAAACGTTTGCAGTTGCACCCGATATACGAGTACTATAAATAAATGTATCGTGTCACTGGTGTCACTGTTCGATACGGTTTAATATTGAAATTTCATAACAAGAATACGCAGGACGCCAAATGAGGGGTGTTATAAGTTTAATAATATGTGTATCTATGTATCCTCAAACATCATAGCTCCAAAACGGATGAACTGGTTTGAATATGGTTTCTTTTATTCGAAAGCTTTTTTAATCGAGATGGTTCCTAGCTATGTTCGACGAAAAGCTCAACCGTTTGAAGATTATCAGCTGTTAGCTCATCCGGTGTGGGGATCTCAGTCATCTTTGTGAAATTTGATGAAGTAGGTATGCCATATTGTCTTATGGACTCGATGCCGACTACAATGCAATAATAATAATTAGTAATTACTGTCGAAGGTGCTTTAAATTTTTAATTTATCTTTTGTGGTTCTCATTTATCCATACAATGCAATACAAAAAGAAAACTTTTGGTTTTAATCCTAAAAAGAACTGTTCTTAAGGCAGTAAAATAAAAATAAATAGGTCCAATAAAAACACACTTTGTCAAGATAAACAGAGTCACAGATGGACGGCAATACGGAGATGTTTTACAATAATTATAAAAACGCCTATCATTCTTTGTTTAGGAGTAGAGTTGTGACTGTTGTGAGGGTGAGGTGTGAGTGTAGAGGGGGGGAGGAGGAACTAGCACGCATCCATTGTCCGCGAGTCGACATGAACACGGCATGATGTCTTATCGTCCAAAACTCGAGGCCCATGTAAACCACCTCTGTTTATCTGTCGGCCATGTGTACCGCAGCATCTTGTCTCTCGCGTAAACCCGCCATGTTTTATTCTCTCGCGTTCAGCGCCGATACCTTAATAAAACCGAACAAGATTGAGCAATAAAAAGTAATTTATTTGATTGTAATTTCAAAACACAAAGTGGGTCTCATTTTGTAATATATTTTTATCATCGTGGTTTTGTGTTTCTCTCGCACGTCCTGCTCAACCGCCGCGCCGTTGATGTTTTACGCTCCAAACCACCTCTTTGGTTTTATTTCAATCTCTACTAGATTTCTAACTATATATTAAGTCGGTAAAATAAGATGTTATCCATTTTGTAAACCACAAATAAAGTCTTCATTTTACTTTCAAAACTCAGTATTGCCTACGGCAATGCCCGCCAGAGATACCTACGTAATTTACGGAGAGACTTCTAAATTACCGAGGCAAAAAGCCTATGTTTATCTCTGTGATACAGGCAAATATTTAGAAATAAAAACTTTCTTATTATTTTACAAAAAGGTACCTACATGTTTTCTATGGCGCAACGGTTCAAGGACCCTTATCCGGATTCCTTTTGAATGTGTTTTTTTGAATACTCGAAGTTGAAGGTGCGAGATGCACTGCGCAGAGAGGACTCAGGTCCTTCGCTGCTAAGACGGCGAGTACAATAAGGGACATCGATATTATCGCCGAACCAATCAATTTGATCCCTCATAAAAAAGTTCTCGGGAGGCAGTTAGCCCGTATAAAGCGGCTGTGTATCGGACCGTCGATCCGTGGCTCTGGTAGCCGGAGTTTCCATATATTTTATGTGAAAAGGATATGGCCATTGTTGTTGGGCGTCCTGCTGGGCGCGCACCGGGTAAACACTTGAAATTACAAGTCAGCCGGACAGCCACTTGCGTGCCTTCGAGGAGACCGCTTCCAATCTTACGCCATAATAAAAATATCGGAGTTACATCGTTTCGTGGAACAAATTCACTATTCATAGACTCTTTATGTACAACGACGCTGCCGGGAATGGTGCAAATTACATTAAACAAGACCCTCTGAATACATTGATTTACATAGAACACTATTTATGACAAGTGTAGTCTATTTGAATGTAAATGCGGAGAAACCAACGGATTACCATTTTTAGTACTTTTTAAAAGTTATCCCCTTTTACAAAATATGTTCTCTTTAGAAAACAAAAATCTGAATGGTGACCAATTACCGATATTTGGCCAGTGCCCATAATTTACGTGACGCTATAAAATACTACACTTTTTATTTATTTAACGAACACAGCCCAATGTTTTTATATAGCAATTATTTTCTCGTAAGAGTGAAAGATATGATCAAATAAAATATATTTTACATTCATTACCGTATGTTTAGTGATTTAAGAGTATTGTTATCCTCTACAGTTCTTTTTTAACTTAACAAGTTTTATCGAAACACTTTAATGTACTCGTACATGAACACAAAAGAAATGTTAAGCAAGCGCGCTTCAACTAATCAAATTAACTTCGTCCAATGTCTAATATATTTACTCTTAAATTTTATAAGTAATACTCGTAAAATATTTTTTATGTGTAACGTTAATGTTTCAGTTAAAGCTGAATTCTTTTTTGTCGCCATAGTCGTTTTGTCCAATGGACGTTCATTGTTGGACATCTCTTGGAGGGAATTCATGACGTCGATGTGATGGTGGACCTGTTACCTTTTCGGTGTGAGATTTCCATTTCAGCACCATGCAATCCCTACTTTCGCTTACCGAAGCAGCTTTGCGAAACTCCAAATGGTCTCCATCGCCCGCTAAGTCACTTTTAGTTGAGTTTTCTCATCAAACCCATACAGCTGCTAACGACCTTTTATAAAGGGTACCTACCTATACCTACTACATTGTAATTATTTGCCGTATAAGTATATAGAAAAAAGTTTCTCCACCAAAAAGGTACACAATTGATTGCACTATAATACAGCTACAAATAGATGTGAAAAGTGGTAAAGCTTATACTTTAAAGTTTTGAGTAGATCTGACTTGAAAGAGGTTTGAAAGCGAGGTGCGAGGTTCTACCCAACGGATATAAATAAAAGAAGATTGTCCCGAGCAGCGCGGGCTGTTACATTCGATCGCTTCCACTTTTGACCAACCCGGATTTATTCGAAAGATATTATAGATCAAGCGGTGGCCTCGATGAGGTTTTTAATTTAATTTAATTTATTTTAGTTTTTTTTTATATGAGTTGCTTTAACGGTGAAGGAAAACATCTTGAGGAAACCTGCATGCCTGGTTATATTTACCTACCTAATATAATTCTCAAAGGTATGTGAAGTCTACCATTCCGCACTTGGTCAGCATGGTGGACTGGCTAAACCCTTCTCATTCTGAGAGGAGACCCGTGCTCAGAAGTGAGTCGGCAATTATGGGTGATGATAATGATGTTGATGAAGTAAGTTGATGTAGTGTTCTGGCAAAATAAATATTAAAGTGATTAAAAAATGATTAAAATGTTTAGGAAATATGAGGACTGGCGGTACAAACTGGAACACAACAAAGCTCGCACGACTAAAGTTGATGTGCCATATTCTGGCAAAATAAATGACTAAATGATCAAAAAAATGATTTAAATGATTAAGATATATGATTTAAATGATTAAGAAATACGAGGACCGGCGGTACAAACTGGAACACAACAAAGCTCGCACGATTAGGTGTCCCTCGGCCGCCACACGCGCGCCCTCCAAATAAAAGTGCTGTGTTGTCGCGCGCCAGAATTACGACGCAAGCCTCCTTTATTATCTCTTTTTTAATTCCGTTTCTCGATAGCGTCGCATGCACACTGACTGATGTCTCTTGAGTCACGCGCGGGAATTTATACATTTCATTTTAAACCACTTTTATTGTTGAAATTACGCTGAGTATTAAAAATTTTATTGTACCAATAAGCGCTCCACTAAAATAAGATTACCCGTAGTAACAAGCCATTGAATTATTCATAGTACACAATATTGAAGTTTTTTTTTTAATATTTATAAACAAGCTCCTGGTGCAATTAAACCTGATGGCAAGTGATAATGCAGTAAAGTAGAGCGCACTTGCTTAGAAGGTGCCTATTCACTCTTGACTAACGTATTCAAGGATTTTCAGTCTGGGGAGGCGCAAAACCTAAATGGCACAAGACCATACAAGACCATATCAAAATGATTGGTTGAGACAACAATGAAAATGTCGCTAAAATATGTATGTGTTAGAAAGAAATAACCAATTTCTTTAAAAAGTCTATCAATAAAATGATAACTACTGGATTCAGTATAGCTCTTTACTGACCTTCATATAGAAAGAATTTCTCAATATTATGATGCGTACTTTTCTGTTAACGTCACTCTTCGTCATTGTATTCTTTTAATTCAACGTACCTTTTATTCAAATTTTAGGCTCATTACGTAATGTATCTGTTCGGTAATACTTACAAACGGGTTTCAAGAGCAAATTAGTTTTGGTTTAGTGGACGATTATGACGACTATTTCCGCTTTACCGTATTTATGAGTTAGTGATGCTAATAAATTACATGTGCCCACATTTACATTTTATATGACCTGTTAAAATAAACTAAATTGATCTCCGAATGCATAATTAATTAATTAGCGACACTGAAAGGGCAAACACCTTATTTTAATAAATAGCCACAACACGAATTCAGGAAGAACCTACTTATCTAGAAAATTCTCAGTGTGTTTTATATAAATACGTAGTTTGACCACTTTGACGTTTCATGTTTTATTTCAAAAGTAATTTAGCTTGTGAGTTTCTGTTTTTGCGGGTAACTGTGATATTTTCAAATAAGTAATAAGTATTTGCTACACGCCACTAAAAAGCTGTAATTTCCCTCGCAGAGTTTTTTGATAACTTTCACAAAGTTGTTATTTGTATGTTATATTAACTCACTTAGATTCGTAAAAAATTATCAATTATTCGCTTAATAATCACAACATTCAAAAATCATCTAGTATGAACAAGCACAAAGCGGTACTAGCCTAGTGGTTAAAGACTTCATAGGTTCGGAGTTCAATTCCGGGCACGCACCTCTAACTTTGTGGAGCTGTGTACATTTTAAGCAATTAAATTTATACCTATCTGAGAGTTCCCCATAATGTTCTCAAAGATTTCCAAAGCCTGTCAATCCGCACTTGACCAGTGTTGTGGACTATGGCCAAGCCCTTCTCATTCTGAGGAGAGACCTGTACTTAGTAGTGGGTCGGCGATGGGTTAGTTCTGATCATGATAATGAACAATCTTAAAATTACTCGTAATATCTTTAATATGCTAGTTATCTTTCCGCATCGGCTGTTCAATCGATTTATTTGCATTAATAAATTACTAGAATACCTGATCGTGGACACTCAGCCTAACCCGTTCAGCGGCCTTACCCCTCGTTTGCATACAAGCTACGATTTGTGTATTGTTAATTAGAGCAACTCAAACAGGTTCCCAATAATGTGCCTCGCGCCAAGGGGACGGGTTTACTACACTTTCTTGTTGTGCCATTATCATTCGATATGTTATTTTTAATAGATTTCGCAGTCGACTTAAACTCTTTTGCATATAATACTGCATATAATACAAGAAAAGAGCGATTTTTTTTATAAATTAATGCTTGGGTAAATTACAAACAAATAAAGATGTTTTTCCCTATATTTTATTCTAATTTGTAATAAGTATTGATCATTGATGTTTTAAGTTTTTTTTTTTGTTAATTTAGTAGTCCTGTTAGTTTTATATATTTATATTTGAACTGTATTTATTATACACTAGATGATGCCAGTAACTTTGTGTGACGTGATGTGATTTAGATTTTTCTTCAAATTCGGAGGGAACTCTTGGATTTTCTTTGGTAAAAGTAGCCTATATCTGCATAAGGGATACAAGCTATCTCTGTACTAATTAGATGATCCCACGACTTTGTTTCCATAGAATTCAATTTTTAAATATCCTGTGGAGCTCTTTTGATTTCCGGTATATAGGTATTAGAAGCTCCTGTCCATCTCCAAGAAGCTAATTAGCTTTGTACCAAATGGATGCGCCTTGAAAAGCTAACAGACAAACACATTTTCGCATTTATTATATTAGTAGGTAGATATGGATATTTAATGATATAATAAATACATACATAGCTGTAAAGTACTATTTCTGTCTATTTGTCCTGGCTGCATGGTAATGCTTGTGACATTTAGATATAGCGCATAAGTAGTATAGTACCTACATGGATAAGATGAAAGATACAGATTATACAGGCTCGGCGTGCACTGATACAATCGAATCGTATAATTAACTTTGTATGTTAATTGTGTGTGCGTTGATAAATGTCTCAATTGATTTATTCCAGCAACAATAGAATTAGAACTACAGAGGTGCATGACATTGATTTGTTATCTATATCGTGGCGCCTATAAAAGACTTCAACGCGTTTCTTGCTCATTTTCATCGAGCTTGTAATTATATCACTTAGCACAACTAGTTTTGATGATTCATGTATCTTCTAGAGGTTGACCGCGACTGCACGTCTTGCAATTAATTCGAATGTGTTAGTCTAAATATATAAAAAGAAAAGCTTACTGACTGACTGACTGATCTATTAACGCACAGCTTAAACTACTGAACGGATCGGGCTGAAATCTAGCATGCAGATAGCTGTTACAACGTAGGCATCCGCTTCGAAAGAATTTTCGAAAATTCATCTTCTAAGGGGGCAAAAATGGGGATTAAATCGCGAGCATATAAGCTAGTTATAAAGTTCCATCTTCGAAGAATGTTATATATACTCTTCGAAGTTTAATTCTTATAAGCAAATGCTTCACTCGATTATAGATAATATTTTTTTTAAGTAAATGTCCTCACTTTATTTCGTGTCTTGCGATTGTAAACAGCGTTAAATCTTTTTACCACAATATTATATTATAAACTAGATGCAACGATAAACACAGAATATAGCTCATTTTGATTGGCGCTGTAGCCTAAGGAGACATTTTGTTATCTAACTCAAAGTCAACGCAAGTAATGTGCAAATTTACGCAGCGCTTTCAATGAAAGCCTATCAACGTAAGAGTGAAATAAGAGTGGTCTTAAGACTGGGCAGCCATCATGAGATAGAGTCTGAAATTGACACAAAGAAAAGTTAATGCAAACCTTAATTAAAGTTTTATTAACGTTGTTTTGGCAAAGCTTTTTTCAAATGTTTTCTTACGTAATTCTTATTTTATATTGTGATTTTTTACTATTGTATAATTAATTGAAAGTTTGGATACTTGTCACGCCTTCAGGCTGCAATGGCTGAACTAATTTGACCAAAATTCAAAATGTAGATAGTTTTTATACTGAATTAAGAGAGGTCTCTTCGTTCTCTCGCTCGCTCCATACAAACGTAGTTCGTATCTCATTTGAATACTAACGGATCATAATCAATGGATTTTTTTAAAAACGTTCCGGAAACTAATATCTATGACTGTGGTTTTCCAGATTTCCGTTAAAATATTCGGTTTCAAAGTTAAGCGGTCTTAAAAATGGTGAATACCATCTAGTCTATATGATAAAATAATGTTTGTGATTGGTTTGATAAATAATTAAGTTCGATAATCAAAGTCAAGGTCAAAGGCATATTCATAATATGTACTTACCACTCTTGAATCTATAAAATTGTTGATGCAATAGTGGTGGTCCAATAATGGTAAGTTGAAACTAAGCTACAAGGGTTCCAAACGCGTCCTTACCTGAAAAGAAACCCGCAACAAATTCAACCGGGTATACGTGTACATGTACATGTATAGATAACACGTATGCATTCTTTAAAGAAAATAGAGGGTACATATGTTTTTAAAGTAGTATATTCACAGGCACAGATATCGATAGTGCCTTGAATAAAGTCTACACTGGGGCGATACGTGGCCCGTCGTAAATTCATCCAATACCTACCGCGCGGCGGGTCGGGCTCCATGCTCTCCACGACACATTTTATTGTCAAAACCCATACCAAGCGGCCTTTCCTGATAACTTTATTGTTATTTACATCACTGAATTATCATTCCGATATCCGTTGTTTTACATTCGTATAATGTCGTGTTAGTCCGGCTTTGTATCTAAATTGCTTAATTGGAAAGCCACGGAGAGAGAACGAGATATGAATATATGTACTATCGAACTAACAATTGAATTTCCTTCATTTGTCTGAATTTATAATGCAGAGATACAAGGAAAGGCAATTAAGATGCAACCATTACATTTATTTATTGCTTTCCGAGGACGGTTTACTTTTTTGATGCATCGCTACCATTGTTAAATCCATATCCATATCGGCTAATATTATGAATGTGTAATTGTATGTCCGTCTGTCTGCTAGCTTTTCATTGCCCATCCGTTAAACGATTTGATGAAATTTGGTACAGAGCTTGCTCGGGAAGGACATGGGCTACTTATTTGTATGGGTATATATTGGGATTTTTAAAAACCCTAAATCCACGCAGATGATGTCGCGGGCATCATCCAGTTTTTTAACAATAAAATAAGTAGATTATGGCATTATGTAGTTATTGTAGGACTATAAAGTAGGTAAATATCATTATATTTACATATCAATCATCTGTCTATCTTTTATAACGAAAATGTTTAACAGCAAAATAATTGTGAATACACTCACTATTTGACAAAAAACGATTACAGAGCTAGGTACAGCTTAATTAGCAATGAAAACTAAACTCCGGTTTTATATTTTCAACATTCATTCATTTATAGGTATTATCTACATATCTCATAACATAATATAACAATTATTAACAATCGTGTTAAAAATCGTACAATTAAAAGGTGTACAATGGTACCTATTGTGAAGAAATGACTTTGATTTGTCTTTATCTTTATTTCACCTGTGGCTCTTATGATTAGTCAAAACTCTAGCATGGGTTTAACCATCATATAAAAATTATCAATTACGAATACCTACAATTGATCGTGCACGTGCGAGTGTACGTGATTCCACGTAGCTTCGCGACACGAGCAAGCTCAATATATGGACACTATCAAATAGCGATAAAAGATGAGTCGATTACCGGCTTAGGCCGACTATTGGGGTGAATGGAGCAGAGCACGGACGGTGGGTGTCCAACCGCGCCTTTTAAGGCCACAGCTCCGCTTCAATCTGCTCGCTTAATACAATACTTTATTCAACATACAATAAAGTCCTGTGACTTTACTTCACACAACACCAAGACACTATCTTTCTGTACTGTTTTTTACTGAACTAAAGGTACTACTAAGTACCTACTAGAGCAGTGATAGCCTAATGGTTAAGACGTCGGCCTCCTATTCGGAGGGTCGGGGGTTCGATTCCGGGCAAGCACCTATCTAATCACTAATCTAATATCACTTGCTTTAACGGTGAAAGAAAACATGGCGAGTAACCTGCACGCTTGAGAGCTCTCCATAATGTTCTTATAGGTATAGGTACTAGGCAAGTATGTGAAGTTTGCCAATCCGCACTTGGCCATCCTACGTCCAGCTCCAGCTTGGTATACCTACTGACCGAACCCTTCTCTTTCTGAGAAAAGACTTGTGCTCAATAGTAAGCCGACGCGATGGTTCGATAATGATAATGATATAAGTGACTAGTACATAATTAGTTTTTATAAACTCTCATATGTTTGTATTTAATTTTTCTTAACTGTCCGATGATACTGTCGTTTGATATATCTCTAGTGAGTTGTATCTCTAGTATTGAAATATCTCTAGTGGTTCTCTAGTTTTGCTATGTACATACAAACAGATACACAAATAAAAATTATATTTATGTCTCAAAGGATTTAATTTTATAACCAATGCACAGGCATGACCGCCTTATCTCTTTTATTATATTATATTAAAATACACAACAATGACCGGATTGTGTCGTGAAAGAAGATATGCTGTGCCGTGTTCGCCTTTTGCGAACATTCCCATTTACGTCTCATTTCTGTGGCTCAGTGTGCAGTAATTTTGTAATTTTAAAACCCAAAATCTCACTTGCACTCAAGCAAATGGGCAAAAGCCCAGCGTTGAATAAGACTTTACGAATTTTTAAATGCAAATAAAGTCTTAATAAACCCTGTTTATGGTAGTCCTGTAATTTTATTTGCACGCACGATAGGGTCCGTGGCGCACGTTTAGCTAATAAGGAACCGATGCTCGCTCTTAACGATCTATATATTGGCAATAATATTCGAATTCAGATGGAAGAATGAAATCGTGGTAAGCCTGTTTCACACGGGGAGATGGCAGTAAGCAGCAGTGCTGCATACAGGTTGTAACTAGAACGCAAGCAAAAACGAAGACAGATGTTAGTACTGATGATTACTGATAAGATACCATTAAAAAACTAGGAAAATAAAATAAAAAATCCTGTATTTTTTTAAAGTGCACAATATATTGCAAATAAAACATCTGACTGACGCTACAAGTCAACAAACGTTCCGTAAATAGGTCACTCGAAGTCAATGCCGCGTCGTAGGTGGGGCATTGACCCGAGTTTAGCACGCTATACAATGTGGGTTTGAAAAATACTAAATCACTAAAACTACAAGATAAGGCAAATGGTTATTGGCATTGGATTGTGTTAAGATATAATAATAACGCTTTGGTAGCGTTCTGGTTGCACCCTGTATAGACCTCTGTGCTAACTTGACACTTCATACGTGCTTTTCCACACAAACGTATTACGGGGATTATTTTATTATATTTTGCTGATCTCGACCTAAACAGCATATGTCTTTCCTTCTTTTAGGAGGACATTTTCACAATAGTTTTTAGGGTTCCGTATACGAATGGTGCCAACGAGCTCTTTATTGTCCGCTGCCCGTTCGTTCAGCCGTCTGTTCATGAACCGTTAATGGGTAGAGAGTTGAAATTTTCACAGATTGTATATTTCTATTGCCGCGATGAATGACAAATAATAAAAAGCACATAATCTTGTACGATGGTACGGAACCCTTCATATGCGAGTCCGATTCACACTTGACTAGTTTTCTTAACTTGACAAGTTTAAGTTGGACTTCGTCTGTGGTGGTGTTTGCTGGCGCGCGTGCGGAGCTTTTTTGAAGTGTTTTTTTTTTTGTGAAAAGTGGCCGGTTTTTGTGTTCTGCTGGTGTTTATTGGTGGTGGAACTGACTGGGAAGCGCTCTAAAGGGGCGCCGCGTGTATGTCGGCGGGCGCTGGCACAGACGAAGTCCATACTTATACATATAGTTTCCCTAAATTGTAAATAACTACACACTTGACATTGGCTCATCAGTGTAAAGCCAGACGAGAGAAAAAAAAAGTTTAAGTTAAGTTACTCTTTAAGTGTAAAATATATGAATTCCAATAGAATTAAGTAAAATCATTATTAAGTAAAAATGCTAAATATATTTCAGATAATTGGAGGTAAATTCAATAAAAACCACACTTAATCGACTTGATTTTCAGGTCGATAAAAATATGCAAATAAATTCCTTTTGCGGCTTTGTTCCTTTAATTAGGTTAACTAACTAAATAGTTTTTATAATTACATCATACTTTATCGCTGATTATAATATTTACTACAGAGCTTTATTACCTACCTACTGAGTATAATTTTTTTTTACGTCTTATTTAATATTAAAAAAAGCAAATTTAATTTGATTCTGAAATTCGCAGTCTTTTAGAGGTTTTGCGACCGAAGAATGCGCCTGCGTCACTATGCGAGGCTTTGTAAATGCGATCTATTTAGACTTGGATATGGTCGCAACGAGAATAATGTTATCCCGGCGCACCTCAGCCCGTGTCACTCACAAGGGCGTGTCAGAGATAAGTTTACATATTCTGTATGCATTATGCAAATTGAAGTTTTATGTTAAGCAAGTTGGGGAGGGCCGGGTAGTGCGACACATTCGTACGACATTTCGCTTTGCCACTGAGGTCGTTTGTCCATGACTTTGGAAAAGTAAGGCCTTTAAATTAATTTCTTGCTGGTTTTGCCGAGTTTCTTGCTGGTTCTTCTCGGTAGGAACGGCATTCCGAACCAGTGGTAAATTATTTTGACCATTCAAAACTTGTAAAAGTTTATTTGAATAAAAATAATAAATTCTATTCTATTCTATTACGAACCTTTTAACGTCATAATATCGACATAAAAAGTTGAAAGATCACTGTTGGACAAGGACATAATTAGGCCTCAAATGTGGTTTTCCACACTCCTCATCGATTTGCGACCATTGATTCCTTACCAACTACTTTTACGATTTCCTTACTATAATAGGTCAAGTCAATAGATCAAGTTTGCGAATCTGAAGTGGCGACTGGTATAAGTGGAGCACATATTTCGAATAACTGATAATTACATCATTCGAAGGAATAATCCAAAAAAATATTTTGATGTTTTTTTTTTAAATCTTTGAACACTTTTGCTCCTCCAGCTGCTCGTTTCATGTCGTTTTTATTATTTTTTATGCAAAAAAAAAAATGTTTCAAATAAGTATTTAGATAAAATGCCAGTGTGAGCTTCTCTAATAGTATTCCGATGTAAACGGCAAATGAAATTAAATACGGTTAAATATCATGAAATAATTTGTTACATAATAAAATTGATCGCCTTGGAGGACTAGCGTTAGCGAACGCAATTACGCATAATTCAGGAACAAGTCGGCCTTTCAAATTGTCATAAATAGTCTGAGGTGTCAAACATAATTTTATAACAGGTACAGAATGAGCTTGTTGGCCGGTAAGCCGTCGGCGACTAGCCAATGTGCCACTTTATGGTTCAAAATGACCCCAGGTCGCGGAAATTCATTTGCATTGATCGACAAAAGGGTAATAGACGTTAAATTACTTCTCGATGGCATTATAAAATTAATCTTGTCCGATAATAATAAAAAAGTTAGTACTCGTATAGTAAATGACATTGTCCCAGTCTTTCTTATCGATATAGATAAGTGTGTATTGTTCGTTTGTTCTTTATGTGGTGATAAAGCTAAGCTTTCAATTGGATGGGTGGGTATAGTTATGTGATATTCGTATTATTATATTATTCGTTTAGGAATTTAATATTTTTATCAAGCAAAATAATTAGGCAGGTTTAAAGCGAAAAAAATTTTATAACGAAACACGTTCCTCTCCCTTGGTAGGTACAAAGAGTGACCGTGTCTTATACGCTGTGAATCAGTTTAGTCACACACTAGGGCGAAAAGCCAACTAATAATATAATTTGTATCTATTCTTATCACAAATCTAAGCGTGTTTTGCATAATAACAATTAACTTCTAATTTAACTAAGATGTAAAATGATACTGTGTGATAAATGTCATCATAGATTAAGCCATTTTTAGGGTTCTGTACCTCAAAAGGAAAAACGGAACCCTTAATAGTAATAGTAGTATACTTTGTTGTCTGTCTGTCTGTTCGTCTATCGTGTCCGTCAAGAAAACCTATAGGGTACCTAATTCCCGTTGACCTAGAATCATGAAATATGGCAGGTAGGTAGGTCTTATAGCACAAAAAAAAAATTCGAAATTGTGAATTTGTGGTTACATCACAAAAAGAATGTGTTCAATTTTCAAAGTAAGATAACTATACCAAGTGGGGTATCATACCTTTACCTGTACATTCTAAAAGAGATGTTTATTTATTTTAATGCATTTTGGGTTTATCGTGCAAAATGTCGAAAAAAATATCACAGTACGGAACCCTCGGTACGCGGGTCTGACTCGCACCTGGCCAGTTTTTATAACGTTATTATCCTTGCCTTATTACGGCAACAATTTGCGTAATCAATACCTAGTTATTGCATGTCTAGACTCTAGACTCCCAATTACTAGACATAATAGACGGTAGGGGTAGCAAAATGATTTACTTTAAATATTAACAAGTACGAAAATCTTCGTGTACAACTTGTTATTCGTAGGTGTACAAAGTATAATATTCGAAATGACTTAAGGCTGAGCACACACGATTTTAACATTGGCGGCTAACGATTCTTTGACTACATCTTCTCATTATAATGCTGAATCAGGTGGCTAATGTAGGACTCTACCTTCTTATCGACTATTTAGTTTAGTCAGATACTCAATTAAATTAAATGCACCTATAAACTGCTATTTTGAAAAAACATCCAAAAATCGTGTTCTATCAATCTGTCAAAATAAATACGATACTGTGGATAATTCTGTTTCTTTTTCTATTTTACTTACACAATCTCCAAATTAAACTGAAATGACAGATCAAAATGTAAATGTATATTCTTGCCGGAAATGGATAGCACTAGATTTAAACCTGTTAATTTTATTTCGTTAAGATAAAGATCGTTTAAAACTGAGTCCAAAGGTCATGACTTGAATCACTGAATACAAAGTTTAACTCATTTCCAAGCAAGAAGGCTTAGAACTGTGCTAAAATTGAGTCCAAACTTGTGTCCAAGGTTTCTGATTTCAACCAAAACGGTACAATTAGTGTAAAGTTTTAACGTTTTTCATTCAGTTTTTGGTGCTCATGTAAAATTTTGCTTCACGCATACACCGCCGTTTTATACGTCAGCTCCTCAATGGTATTTTAGACCATGGTACTTTAGGTATGAAGCTGCATTAAAATGAATGCATTCATTAGCACTCACGTCGCACTTAGCTCTGTTCGCCTTATGTAAGTTGGTCTAAGCAGTGTTTATTCATGCACGCACTTGATAAACATTTACTAATATCGTAACAAGCGCCTTTGCATTGTATTAGCTGTTAGACTACTTATAATGTCAATATCTATGCGGCAATGCATATTTCATAGTCTGCCTATAGTTTGAATTTGAACGGAGCGACAATATTTTTATTTTACGCTTACCTATCAATAATTTCAATAGCTAATTTTTAATTACTACTAATTAGAAAAAAATATACACTCAATTTATTCATTTACAAGAAAATAATTTTCTTATTTTAAATCTTATTTGTTTTTTAATTCTAATAAAATATTTTTTATTTACTTTTTTTTATTTTCCTCTAATTCATAATGTTCTTGCCTTGTAAATTGTCTGACCTATCTAAAATTTTAGTTTACCACTATTTATTTTGGTTTAAAGTGACAGGAAACACAGGCATCGGAAGCGTATTTCAAACCTACAGCGGTACGCGTTAGAAACCAGGAAACAAACGCTTTGTACTTCGTGGGCTTACCGCTATAGGTACAAAGTAATATGTCCATTCTCGTGTTATAATATTAAGTCGGTTTTATCGCATATCGATCACGTATTTCTGGCCATACCACAAGCATAAACCGTGAATGTCCACTTTCATCGTGTCTTGAACTTTTTAGTGACATTATCCACTATAGTCCACTACGCTGTCCAAGTGCGGGCTGGCAGACTTGGCAGATTTTTGGAAAAATTATGGGTAACTAACTCTCAGGCATGCAGATTTCTCACGTCGTTTCTGTTCTTCGTTAAAAGCATGCTACTTTTCATTGCTAAAAATCTGGTCAAGTTTGAGTCGGACTCGCACACGTGAGTTCCGTACCGTCGCTCGTACAAGAAGTAGCAGTTTTTTTTTGTCATATAATCACAAATTCACGGTTTTCGTATTTTTCCCTTTACTTGTGATATTTAACGCATTAGTACCTACCTACCTGCCTTTCTCTTTGAACTAAGACCTAGGTCAACGGGGAGTTCCCGGCAGGTTTTGATTTCCTTGACGGGTCTTAACAGACAGACAGATAGACAGACAATTCTATTAAATAGAAATAATATTAAATAGAATATTTAGGAATAATATTAAATAGAATATTTAATAGAAAGATGTTATTCTGCGAGGGTTCCGTTTTTCATTCGAACGTAGAAAACCCTAAAACAGCCACTCAATATTAGATAGGTACATACTACATATCTAAGACATTTCAATGCTCGTCTGTTACTTCTTACCCTGTACCTACTTTTATAGTATTGCGCAAATAACGTTCCCGTATCTCTATTCCAAACATAACGTCACGGATTCTAACTTATTTGCAACAAAACAATGCTAACTGTAAAAGCCTCGTTGCGACATACAATATCTCCAACAAAGCTGTGTCCTACGTAATCGCAATCACGGTCAGCGCAGGTGCGGGAGGTGGGGGGAGCGGGTAGAGGCAAGGGAGGGGGGAGCGGTTCATTCATCAAGCTCCATAAGGCTCTAAACCTAATTCGACACAAGCAACCTCGCAACATCCGCTCTTGCAAAACATTATTTCATTCATAACTTCGGTGTGTGCTGGGTTTACACTGCGCGGTAATAATTTAAGTTGTTTCAGTTGTCGTACAACTTTTCGCTACTAATTAAGACTTGACTTACTACGGTGATAATTCACGATCAAAGTTACCATCAAGTTTGTTAGTTTGGTGGGAGGTTTCGGCCACCCTACCGGCAAAACCGTGCCGTCAGGCGATTTAGCGTTGCGGTACGATGCCGTGTAGAAGGTTTGCCCGCTTCCATCTGAGACTGCATTATTACTTACCACCAGGTGAGATTGCAGTCAAGGGCTTGAGGTCAACTTGATGAATAAAAAAAACGAAAGCGGTAGCAAGTTGTGCAAGTTGACATTCTATGTCTGTGCTTTCATGTAAAACTTTAAGCAACTCATATTTCGCAGCTTTTAAACGTTTGGCTGGGTTTAGCTTAAAAAATGACAATATAATAACAAACACTTGCACCTTGAGAATCGATGTTTAATTTGAAAATAAAAGAAAATTGTGAAGGATTTTGCTGGAAATCATTAATTGCAGGAATTAACCGTCATTGCCTAATTAATAGTTAACATTAGGTATACAAAGACAAAGAAGTGGTGATAACCTAGTGGTTAAGACGTTGGGCTCCTATTTTGGGGTGTAAAGGGGTCGTTGGTTAAATCCTGGGCACCCGCTTCTAACCTTTCGTAGTTATGTGTATTTTAAGCAATTCAATATCACTTGCTTTAACGGTGAAGAAAAACATGTAACTACCAATGCCTGAAAATTCTCCATAATGTTCTCAATGTGTGAAGTCTGCCAATCTGCACTTAGCCAGCATGGTGGACTATGGCCAAACCTATCGCGTTCTGAAAGAGACCCAGGCTCAGTAGTGCACTCATCTCGACCCATCACCGGGTCAATGATGATGATGATGATAGGAAAAATGGGTGGTATTTGCATAGACCTACGATTTTTCGCTACGCTCAATTTGTATACTTTAGCACTCGCACTTGAAGGTATAGTTTGGTAGTTATTACTCCTCTCTTTCTCTTTCCAGTATTTCCTTCATTTCTGAAGATCGTGGTCCTGGTGTTCTTACAACCTCGTGCGGATTAATTGCTTCCATCGGCTTCTATCGGAGGCTACTCTTGCAATTGTGTGAAATTTGCACTTGGAGCCCCCCAGCCTGTATGCCCATCTGGTATTACTCTGATTCATGCCCATATTACTCTTATCACTTGTCAAAAGTAATGTCCTAGATTAACAATTATCTTTTGAAAATCGAATTAAGTTAACAGGTGCCTTTTTAATATGATTTAATAAACTTTGTTTGGATCTAGTATGACCGCAGCCGAAGTTGTGACTGCGCCCACGCGGCAGTCGGCGAAGGAAAATAACATTTGAGCTGATGACATCAGCGTGCGCCGCGCCCGCTACCGCACGGACGCATAACCGCTAAGAGCGCACGCGCACCATCATTCATGAAAAATCCTGGAATGCACATATTATCATCCTTTTTATTCGAAAAAAATAATCAAATAAAATGACTTCCAAAACCACTACGAAGTAAAAAATAATTTTTGTTTCTACACGTGTATGCAATTTTTTTTTTCTGAGTAGTGGGTTTGGAAGTCGGTTTTTAAAGCTTTTTCGTGTACCTAGTAAGTGGTCATTGTTTGAGTGGGTGTTGACGACCTCCCTGGCGCAATGGTAAGCGCTGTGGCCTTATAGCGGCAGATCTCGGGTTCGATTCCCGGCAGAGATTTAGAATTTTACAATTTCTAAATTTCTAGTCTGGTCTGGTGAGAGGCTTCGGCCGTGGCTAGTTACCACGGTGCCGAGAAGAAATTTATCGTTCTGATACGATGCCGAATAGAAACCAAAGGGTAATTAATACAAATAAAAACTGCCATAGCCCATGCAAGTTAGCCCGCTTCCATCTTAGATTACATCATTATTTCCACCACGTGAGATTGCAGTGAAGGGCTATAACTTCTAACTGAATAAAACAAAAAAAACTTAGGTACTATTTTGTAGTATAGGTACAAGATTTTTTTTCTTTCAAATATATACCTACATAAAAACTGTAAGTATGTTAAATTTCTAATGTAAGTAGGTACACTACAAAACTCCACTCTACCAACACCATTAACAGTTATCTAAATGAAAGCTAATATACCCCGAGCTCAGTTACAATTTGTTAACGCTTACTCCAATAAATAAAAACATTATAAAGAGGCTTTTAGGGATAGTCTCATGCCATAGACAAAACGTCTCACTGTCCGGCGAAAGACAATCCGTCCGATGAAAGGAACGACGCTATCCCTAAATCAACGTCAAATTACCACCTCTTAATCTTTTGTAGACATTGAAATGGACATATACAAGTACGCTGGATAAGGTGCGCTGAACAGAAAGACAATATTTTGTTGTGCAGATTCGAAGCACCCCATCGAGAGTACCGGGAATTTAAATTGAAGACTATATCACATGGTCTTCGTGTTAACACTATGTTGATAGTTGGCTCATCACTAACATATTTTAGTCCCATGTAGGTACTTACTTACGCTCACATTAGTCAAAATGGTGAAAATCAAGTTGCTCCAAAAATAGGTCGGCAATTACAAGTCCAGTGTACTTATAGAGGTCAGTGTTCAGCTATTCGGTTACACGCACGTGTTCTCTCATAGTCATACGGGCAATGAGTCGCACGAGTGAAATACTGACACTTTAGGCCAAGATTGCCGTATAAATCTGACGTTTGAGAAATTTTACATGTCTCTGTTAGTAATACGAGTCGACAAAGTGCCATATTATTTCACTATTACCTGAATACATTACAGCGTCGTAAATGGTGCCCATTTTATTTTCTATTTAAAAGCCTATTTATTTGGGTTTATGGTATAGGAAAGGCTTTTAAATTAATTTCGTTAAGGGTACACGTCACACACGCATCTCCATACAAACGTATTACGCTGATGCGCTGACTATTATGTTAAATACGTTGTTCGAGATCTAAAACAAAGTCAAGTATCAATATTTATCTCTTGATCATTTTTTATGCCCGAAAATGATATTTATTTTGAAAGATACACTTGAAATATCTCTATTTTAGGGGATGCGCAAAACAAAATTGCAAAACTCTCAACTCGCAACATAAATGTGTTAGGTTTGTACTAATATTGATTGGTTTTCAAAATTATAACGTAATGCCAAACATTGATTTGTGTGGTAAAATATCGTCCATCTCACTTTTGAGTACTTATGTCCCGCCCGAATTCGAACGACCATGGAGACCATTTTTAAGACTCTATTTTAAAAGTTGAGACGTAAGTTTTAACGTGTGCTTATCGAAGCTCTATATTAGGTATTACTGCGCATCATAGATAATGAAAAACATAACCACTTGTTTTTAAAATACGAAAACAAACGCTCAGTTGAAGTGTTCGGGAATAGGATCTTTACTCAAAAATCGAAACGAGTGTCCTATATGAACCATGCGTTGAGAAATTTGACATGTCTTTGTTAACATACGTGAGGTAATAGGTATCGGCAAAGTTAACGTTATTACCCGAACAGAGTGCGACGTCGTAAATGGTCTATTCTTTTGACCAATAATTCTTCAACAACGCCACGAATTATGGTCCCTTTTTGGGTTTTATAACGACAAATTCGTTAATTTCGAAAGGTGGGAAATAAAATCTAATTGTGTGCGCGCTCAAAGCGATTATGCAACGAGATTGGTTGGGAGTATCGGAGATCGTTGGCACTTAAGGCTTTATAGACAATAAAGCGGACAAGTGTAATGGGTTCTGCGGGCAGTCAGCCTATAAGACGGGCCAGGGGTCACCCGTTGAAAGACACCGGAGCGTGCGATGACGATTGGGAATTCGCCATTTGCATAAATGAAAATGCCATCAGCTTGGAAGATGTGCCTTTGAAGTAAACATGGAAAACTACACATAGCCTGCATATACCTATTTTTAGCTAGCTGACTTGGCTTTACTGAACGGCGGTGGAGAGAGCTATGCTTGGACTTTGGATCAAGTCAGAAACGAAGAGATCTGTGGGAGACCTAGAGTAACCGACACAGCTCAGCGGGTTGTGAAGCTGGCAATTATAGGCAGGGCACATATTCCGAAAAACCGATAAACCTAAGAGTGTGTGAGAGTACTGGAATGGTGACCTAGCCAGTTGGAAGATTCGCCACTAAGTGGGCAGACGACTTCAAACGAATCAAAGGGAGCCGCTGGGCTCAGGCGGCCCAAGGTTTCATATACCTATTATTTAAGTATTTAAGTACTTGTATGTATCTATTATATCTGTTAAGTCTATTGTAATATAAAGTTTACCTGGCGCTTAGCAAAAATGTTGTGGACGCTAGTTATTGATATACATATCGGTCATATAATAGTTTGTAAGTTAGTATATTTAAAATGTTAAATATGTATATTGTTAGCGTTTCTTAGTAAAAAAAATAAAAAAAAAGACTGTGTCCCGTGGAAGTTACTACATGAGATCTATGTCCAGCAGTGGACGTCTATAATTGGTTGATTATAATGATGATGACATAGATTCACAAGGGTGGAGATTTCTTAAAAACCTTTTTTAGTACGTAGTCTATGTTTTAGAGAACATCTGCACGCAAAATCTCAAGTTTCTAAACTCAGATATTTGAGCTGTAAATGTACGTTTATATGTTGTTAGAATCACTGAGTAACCAGGTTTGGTATAGCATTTAAATAATTTAAGATTAATGCAATCGCTACCACATGAATACAACAATGTTTAAGATCTCTCTAAAAGAGGAATACGTATCTCAGCATTAACGCGTTCGACGGCCAACTGGGTTGCACTAAGGTTAGTATTAGAAAGCTTGCTTTTGTTAGTTGATTTCTAGTAAACCCTTTATGATGCCAGCGAAAACGGTAGTGCGCTATTATATACGATCATCGTTCCGTATTGCTTTCGATAAAAGGAGTTAAAAGGCCATCCACTGGTTTAATGCGGGGATAATACTTAAATATTATCTAGTAGTGACGTTGGTAGTAGAAAATGGAAACCGTAGCGTCAGTGAAATTGAATAGAATAAGTACTTTGACTGACTTACAAATCTTTTTTTATTTAAATATCTAAAGTATTAAAACTAAGCTTCCATCATTAGGGTCCACAAACCTCGAAAAGAGTACTTAGGGGTTAACTTCAAAGTTTTGCACAACGTTGCATTTTTTTTAGCGTGTTTTCATATGCTTTGATTATTTGAATTATTATACTAATTATTTTGTTAAATATTGTCATACTTATCTACACTATTCTACGACTTCTTTCTGATATATAAAAGGTATGTCTACGTTGTAATAAATTAATCCCAATCTCAATTATAAATAGAATTTACAAAGGCTGTAAGCCGCCCAATTAAATTCTAATGATTGCTTTTACAGTAAACAACACACGAAAACAAGCTTAAATAGTACCTACCGACTAATAGTAACGACTTTCAGTTTCTGATAAAAATTGTGTATCTAATAGGTATCTTATGTATACCTACCATGTTTATATGAAACACACTCAGAAGTTATGTAATTAGGTGTAAAATGTAGGTATTTAAAGCTCAAATTTTCTGGGTCTTAAAAATCCACTTACCTACTCGTGAGTAGGCAGAAAATGCCTTAATAGTTGAAATTCCTCTCAAATGTAAATGGTGGACTGAAATCTGTAAGATCCCTCCCGTTAAGTAGTCCCTTAAGTAAAATAAACGCTTAGTTGTAAGGGAAAAGGCTATTATTTTTAACAAGAAAAACATCATCAACAATTATAAAATTAAAAAAGTTTAGGCGTTAGTTTTGGTACCTATCTAAAATAGATGGAGCTAAAATTGAAGAGGATTTTGATTATCTCGGCTCCAAGACGTTGATTGCTAGTGAAGATAATTGTTGGCTAAACAAAGCGTTGAGCGTATGACGGGCGAGCGCATGCGCCCGCGGGCGAATGGGAATGGCCATTTGTATGGGAAACACAATAACGTATGCGAGCTGCGTACACATTTAAATGGCTTTTACCCCGATTTATTTATGAATATAATCAAATTACGGAGAACTCTCAGGCATGCAGGTTTCCTCACGATGTTTTCCTTCACGGTTAAAGCAAGTGATATTTAATCGCTTAGCTCCGAAAACTTACAGGTTCATGCCAGGGATCGATCCCCAATCCTCCGAATAGGAAGCGCGCGTTTTAACTAGGCTTCTTAAAGGTGCGTGAAGTGTGTCAACCTGCACTTGGTCAGCGTGGTGGACTATGGCCAAGCCCTTCTTATTCTGAGAGGATACCCGTGCTCAGTAGTTAGCCAGCGATGGGTATAGTGATAGGTATAAGGATAATGATGATGATGATGATGATGATGATAAAATTTCATATCTCAGTTAATAATTTTTATTTTAAAATAAAAACTATATTAAAAACTATTGCACACAGAAAAAATACATACAGAAACATAAATACAGAAGAAACTATATAAGATGGTGCAAAGCCGGCCTTATTGCTATAGCAACTGACTATTATGAACTGCTATTACTTTTATCTAAAGAATAAAGAGGTTTCAACAGTTTTACATAGCAAATCTGACAAAACGTCAAATTTTTTCCTCAGATAAAAGTTATTTGATGATAGGAAAATCGGCCCAAGTATGAAAAAATCGTCTTATCTGAGAACTTCCGTGGCGTGCACTGCGTAAGTGCTACCCGTGCGAAGCCAGGACGGATTGTTAGTACTTTATAATGCAGCGGTTGTAGAGATAGTAACCTAAGTAACACACACAGGCATCTGTCCATTAGACGGCATAAGTGCAGTTAATTCGCGCCCTTCAACTCTGCGTTTGCGCTTGCGCAAGAGTAATGATCTATAATACAAGTAGGTGGGTATTTTGTTTAGATCATAATATTAATTTCCATTGCACTTTAATGGAGCTTAGAAATGGACAGACAGATCTATCTTGATTTATTTCTATGTGAAAACTTACTTATTTAATAATCTTAATTCATCGATCTCCTATGAGGTCGTGGTGTGAAAGATATTAGTATTTAATGTAAGAAAGTTAGATCTCCTGGAAAAATATAAAATTTCGTATGAATGTCATAGCTTTCTAGATCATAGTTCATAGATTGCTCAAATGAATACATGGATGGACCTTCAAAAGCAGAGTGAATAGGCATCTACTCGATCAAAACAATTGAGGAGATCTGTAGAAGAACCAGAGTACTTCAACTTGTTGCGAACCTGAAATGGCAATGGGCAGGCCACATAATTACAGAAGTAATAAATGTTGGGGTTCCAAGATACTGGAATGGCGACCTCACTCCGGAAAGCGCAACGTTGGTAGGCCTTCCACTTGGTGCAGAGACGACATGAAACGGGTCGCAGGGAGCCGCTAGATTTCGGCGGCGCAAGACTTTGGCGTGTGGAAGTTTCTATGAGAGGCCTATATCCTACGATGGACGTTGAATCAAAAGCTGCCAGCTTTGCAACGAAGAACCATAGATAAACCTGATGGTTTTTGTGTGTAGAGTGCTTCGCAGTTTTGATTAAGTCCCGCCTTCGCTTATGCTATTGCGGGAGGGTGTTTATTTCATTATTTGAAGTTTTATTTTAAGCTCATTTTAATTGGAGTCGACCTTCACTTTTATCAATTAATAGCACCATGAGAATTTAAAAGCTTTTTCCCGTGCAACCTATTTTGATGTTTAAATGGCAAAGGGATATTATATTTTCGTATTTCTTCCATAAATAGAATAAGTATTTGAATTGATAACAACGACTGGCACAAGGACATAGGTACTTTTACGGAAAATTTTCCTCATTATCAACTTCCTACACTTTTGAGTGACCATGAAAAGAAACAGGACATATTTAAATGAAATTTTTCAGAGCGGTTCAGTCATCTGTAAATATTCTATGGGCTTACCCTACACCACCACTCAGGAGCCATCTTAGCCACGTGTTATAATATCTATTCATATAAAAACAATTTCCTGATTGACTGACTGACTGTCTTGAAATTTTAACAATCGGCACTCTCTAAGAAAGTATTTTTGAAAATTTTATCCCTAAGCGGTTAAATAGGGGATCAGAGTCTATATTCAATTCCATAATCTTTCAAGTTAATACCATTAAATTAATTTAGACTTTCGTTAAAAATGAAGAAATACTTTTTTTCCACCACCTCCATCTTCCAAAAATTTTTTATAAGATGGAGGTGGTGGAAAAATCGATCCGATTTTTCAAAAATTTACTGGAGTGAAGCTGGGGCTGGGATATACGGTTAAAAAAATCTGCTATGCACATGGGCTGTGTACCGATCGTTGACGAAAGTGTATTCGTCTGCTGTCAATTTAGTGTGACTTTTCCACTGGCCAACGCCACGCATTGACTCACGCGCGTGAGTGCACAAATATTTCTAACGATCATGTTTATTGTAGGTATAATATTCTTGCATAATATTATGATTGCGTGTCATGGTCTGCGCCCTGTATCACTTAGTCTATGCCCTGGGTCTATGCATGAGGTGCTTATTCATTTGTACGTCGCGGTCGGCTCGTTAGCAATTGGACATGCCCGTTGCACGAAATATTTCAGCGATTGAAGCGGCGGTAAATTGCATGCAACAATAGCACGCGCCTGCACCAACGAGAACCTATTTACTACGAGGGTTTTACGATTCACTCGTTATCTCTAAATTATGTTTACTAGCCTTTGAACTCGTGCTTAACAAAACAACGTCCGCTGATATCCGCTTTATTGTGAGGGTTCCATACCTCCTAGACGAAAAATGGAACCCTTAAGTTCAGGATCAATTGGTTTTCCGTCTGTCTGTCTGTCCATGTGTCAAGACTTTTTTTTTATCCGACTAGGTACGGCAAAGCCAAAAGGAAGCCTTTGTCTTAAGTTTACCTAAATAATTATCACAATTTGGTATATTATTATCTTACAAATTCATCAATTGACAATCAAAAAGTGTATACACTTTGAGTACCTATATTTTGAATATAAGTATTAATTATGATTTGATTTGACTTGAGTGGAGTCGGCGAAGACCTATAAATTACCTATGTCCACGGTAAATAAAAATTAAGCACATCAAATAGTAATGCCGAGGCGACAACGACTCGGTTTTGACAGAACAGTCACCAGTATCACCATTCGAAGCGGAAGAGGACGGGATGACATTGATTCACATAGTCGGGGCCCATATTAATTACGCAGCGATGATCCAAGAGAGGCGAGCCTGGGACGCATCCATCACTCGCGCCAGATAGCGCGTTATGAACGACCAACAGATTTGTACTCGTAATTTGTACCACTGTCATCACATTTCAAAGACAAATATAAAGGATTGAGGACCGGAATGACAAGTGTCAGCGGCTCATTCGTTGGTATTTTAAGAGACGTTTTTATTTAACACGAGCAACAAGATGTGGATTGATCGAGACAGGTTTCGAGTGCCGTTCGATGGCCAGGTACGGCCCGCCGCAGTCCTTTAGGGCGGACGCACACGAAGGACTCATCTTCGGTTGAAAATTGTGTAGTTTTAACCAAAAAAACAGGACCTACTACTAATACCCTGCCCCTATCCTACTGGAACTAAGTCTAGTGAAATTTTTGAAAATCTTTCTTAGCTTCATAAACAAGATCATTTAATACTAATTTCTTATCATTTAATAAAACTGGCTTTTATTTTCTTATTTGGTTTTGACATATTTTTTTTTTTTTTTGCATTGTACGTTTTAATTTTTTTTTTTTCATTTCAATGCCTGATTTGTTTTTCTTTTTATATTTTAATTTAACGAACCGCATGTAAGTAGATATAACTAACACAATATTTGTACGCCACTCCGGCTAATGTGTCGAACCTTGTAATCATATCATCATCTTTTATACACACATTATGCAAATAAATAATTCTATTCTATTCTATTCTAATTTTAGAAAATAAATAGAATTTAAAGGAATTTTGTCAAGATTTTAAAATGGAAATTAATCAAACTGTTTTGGAGTCTTAATCGAAAAATCTTAAAAGAATATTTTTATTTTACCCGTTACTTATAATTATTATTACTACTGGCATATCTGCTACCTAAAAATCAAGAAAGTTAGCAATGCACTAGTTTTCATCAATTTTTAAAGAATTAAATCGGTGTTTTTCTGAAAACAAAAAAACGATCAAAAATGGATCCCTTTAGCCCAAAAGTATTTAGGAAGCATTTGTGCAACACCTTATTGCTTTTTATTGGCGGTCAAAGTTTAACATTGAACTTAACGTAACTTTGACAGACTGTCGTAACGCTACACAAACTTTAGCCCCCCAAAGTAGGGCGTGTACACCGGCCCTTAGGGTCTTCCTCGATGTTCTTAGAAATATCCTTGTGAACTCTTCACGTTCTTTCACTGCAACAATAACACATTCAAGTTGACTAAGCTTTTATCTTTAATTCCAGCTTTAAAAAGTTAATTGCTACATTAATTTGTTCCGTCGGTTTATCGGCTGCTATCACGTTTTTTGTGAAGTTTAACGCCCAATCAAGAGCTTGTGGCGTGGACTAGTTGCGACAGCATCCGTATCTATTGTTACATAGCTTTTTTTCCTCCTCGTCTGGCTTTACAAAGATTAGCCAATGTCAAGTTTGTAGTTATTTGTAACAAGTAGTTAAACTATACAAGTATGGACCCCGTCTGTGCCGGCGCTCGCCGACATACGCACGGCACTCCCTTAGAGCGCTTTCCAGTCAGTTTCAACAAAAAAAAAAACAATCCAAAAAGGCAGAGCACGCCCGCCAGCTAACACCAACACAGACGAAGTCCCATCTATTTTTACATAGCTCCACACTTAAGATAATCCATACTTTTTAGGGTTCCGTACCCGAAAGATACCAACCGGACCTTATTACTGAGCCTATTTTTTTTGAAACGGACATATCTACAGGTAATATGAATTTTATCTCGGAAAAATAAAAGGTTCCATTGTTCCAATCTACCTACTGTGCCTAAAGCAGTTTTTTTCCAAATGAACTCTAAATTAAATTCATTTCACTAGGAATAAAGTAGGACCTACGTATTTTATTGAATTTGCGTCTTTTAATCTTGACAAATGTCTGATTATTATTAGACTTTTACCCTGGAATTCATACGCAAAGTAGGGGCTTCTTTAGAGAACCATTCAGAATGCATCATTTGTGTCTCAATCTTTATGCAATACATAAAGTTGTAGATGACACATGTCGTCTGAATGGTCCACTAAAGAAGCCCCTATCTTGACTATAAATTCTGATAATGTGTCCAAAAATCTGTAAAAGCATCATTACACCAAAGAAATGTACAGATCCGTCGTCACCTTACAAATTACACGCACCGATATTATCGCTTGCGCCGCGCCAGAGGCGCGCATGCGTCAATATTTAATTACCGGCGAATTATACAGTGTCAAAAATGTAGCACCGTAGCTTTTTTATTGCATAATTTTAAGATCTTGAACTTGATCTTAATTATGTTAGTTTGTCGATGTTGTTTTATATTAATAAATTAGAGGAAGCTCGCGTTTTTCCGCGTGGATTTAGGTTTTTAAAATTCCAAGAAGTCCTCGATTTTCCGATATAAAAAGTATATAGTCTATATCCGTATACGAGATATATACCTACTAAGCTGGCTCTGTGCTTACCAAATAGATGATGCCCACGACTTCATAAAGGTGGAATTGGTTATTTTAAAAAAATTGTGGGGAATCCTTTAATTTTCCGAAACGAAAAGCCTACATCCATCTTAAGGATGCAAACTAGCTTCGTACTAAATTAGTCAAATTGGTTAAATAGATAGGCCGTGAAAAGCTAGCAGACCTCTGTCTGACAGACACACTTTCGCATTTACCATATTATAGGTAGGAAAATAACATTACTAATATAAACGGTAATTTAAAATCTAGTCATTCTGGCTTTCATTCATTTCTATTTCCTTCATATTTCGATTTTTATATCATCATAATATAATCATACCTATTTATTCTTAGCTTATTCTGCACAGATAGTAATTACCTATCCAACATCTAGGTTCTTAAAAAAGATAATAATTATGGTCAAAGCATGATTTATTGCTATTCTTCTATGAAAAATAGAAATAATTTTAATCGGAGCCTCCCAAAATGACCCTATACAATAATCCAAATGAATGGGCACTGGGCAGACAATCGCTTCGTCACTGAATATTAATTAAGCTCTAGGGAGTAAGGAGATACATTATATAGATAGGCCATGTCGCTGTTTTCACAAACATTGTTATGCAAGCACCCACAATGTGGTCGAATCGCAAAATGTTCCTGTCATTGCTGTTTTATTTGAGCATTGGACAGACCCAACGCGTGACGATAAGGTTCATTCGCCATTCCTAAAAGTTGTAGCTGATGATTACGACCATCTTATTGTAGTGGCTGTCGAACTTCAGTGCTATCAGGCGGGGGCCTTCGATAAAAACCTACAGCGGATGGGCATCCGACAGCGCTCGATTTTTATGAGACAAGAGTTTACGTGATAGAAAGGGAGACGGCCTTAGAGCTCTATGAGCTGAATTGCACTTTATTGCGTCGTAACAAAAAGAGCTATTTATTTAAACGTCTTTGCGGTTCTGGTGCTATACCAGTTGTACTCGTGTCTATTACAAATAGTACAATTGGCGTCACCTCAAAAGCCTCTGGGCTTCAGTAGTAAGGGTGTGTAAGCGGGTGCCCATAACTGATTGGACTGTTCCATCCACCAGTCCGCAAAGGTTAACAAACCTACACACAACCCACAGATGTCTACGTCGTTCACTTCATTTTTCTTATCAAATATACCTACAAATTCACCCACTGCGCAAGTTCAAGCTCAAGATCAGTCGTTTTATAAGAACTTCAGTCAAACGGTTGCCAACGCTCGTAGTTGCCGTGATACATTGTGTTTATCCAAGCCTTTATAAGCATCATGGTGAGATATTCAGATTAAAATCTCCATGAATGAGTTGTCGGGGTGTGGCAGTGATTCACTATCACTATTGGTTATAATTTCTTAGAATGAAAGACAATAATATGAATTAATTAATTCTTAATACTTTTATTGTTTCTATATACCTACCTATCAGATTAATTAATAGCTGCAAAAGTTTAACACCAATATTATATCAATATCAAATAGAGTTATGTCCAAATAAAAAGTTGCAAAGGTTTAAAATCTATGACATGCTTAGTTCTAGTGTTTTATTAAAACACCTCAAGCCTTACCTATACTTATGTTTTTCTTTCGGTGTTAAATTTTTTTGAACATCTAAAAAGATAAATAATTAACAGGTTCAAAATCAAGACTTCAAAATTCATTTTAAAAATAGATTCAATTAGGTATTATTGACTGTAAAGTAGGTAATCTCGATAAAACAAACTAATTTCCGGTTTTGTGTTCATTAATTAATGTGTTGCATTAAATTAAGAAGACCACTCAAAGAAATCTAAATTTTAAAATATCTTAATTGACGGAGTGATTCATAGAGGCACCTTCGACACGGCGTGATTTGTTAAATGTCGATATTTGAGTTTTTAATTACACATAACGAACTAAGAGCCCGTGAGGGCCAGTTCTTCGCTATTTTATAACGCATGTTGTCTCTAACACAGTTAGGAACGATCAGCGACTATGAAGTTTGGATCATCGTGACTTTGGCAAATAACAGGTTAAAAAGGTGTAGGTATACAATCTTTCGTTAAAGTTTAAAGTGGGTCGCAACGTTATTAAGTGTCTGTCAATGCATGACGTGATATCTAATACTATTCTGAAGAAAATATAAAATATAAGTATAATTACTTTATTCTTTGACACACCCTTGTTACCTGTTATTTGCCAAAGATACACTATCCAAACTTCATAGTCGCTGATCGTTCCTCCCTATCTATGTCGCAAACTTTCTGCTTTTATAAAATAACGAAGGTCTGTCCCTCACGGGGTCTTTCTCTGTAACTAAAGACGCGGTATTGGGGAGGCGGGACGAGATTCGTCACGCTCGTCTCCGCGCTTGACTGTAGATCGTTGTTTTGACCCGGAACCTTTTGTTCAGCACCAGCATCTCTTATTTTACGGCAATTTAAAATATTCTTTGTTTCAATTTCGTTTCAATCAAAATGTAAACAAAATGTTTTAATCACTTTAAAGTTTAAAACAATTATATTTTGACACGTGAGCCAACATCAGAGTGTTTACGTTTTAGAAAAACTTTAAATTCTTTGTTGCTATTTATGACAGTTATGAATGATCCTTGATCTTTCAGTGTTGTATTATGAAATCGTTTACGTAACCTCGCTTATGGACTAAGAACCAACGAATGCAAACGCCACCATGATCCTAACTTCATAGTTGCTTATCGTTCCGCCCTTTGCACTGTGTTGGGAATAATAGGTACTTATAAACTTTCAGCATTTATAAAATAACGAAGCTCTGGCACTCGCTGGCTCTCTCTCTATTACAAATGAGCTTAGATTTTATACCATACCTATTGACTTATTTAAACATAGAAGATTTTAATTTCTAGCTTACGACATTTATTGTTTCAAAACGAATACAATTCACTTATAAGCGTAATTAATATGATAGTTAATTAATTTAACTTATATTTCGCCGTGCCGTGCCGAATTTAAGCATACCATATTGATACCATAGTGTTAGAAACGAGGCAACACCTCACTTTTTTTTAGCGACGGTAACATTACACGGATGTCACCGGTGACAGAGTAGATGAAGCAATTGTGTGGAAGCGAGGCAATGTAGAGAAAGATATTATTATTGATTGTGAATTTTAGAATAAGAACCGAGTTGTGCATTTATCTAAGTAATGCTGATGGGCTAAAATGTCTTGAATATACGATAGTAGAAATGGAAGAACTGTGTTTGACTCGCTACAGCCCAAAATGTCCCCGAGTGGGACAAGGAATCATGAAGGAATAGGCGCTGCTAATAATAGGTACATTGTGTAAGGTTATTTTTAAAAATTTGATTTGAGTTGTCAAAAATAATATAAAATTATTAATTTAGCTGATGAAGGTAGTTTGGTAAAATCGATATTTGGCTCATTCGATGTCATACAATCTGTTGCTAGGCGGCCAACAAGATTGAACTTGCATAAATACGGGTGTTTCGAAGGTTTTAGTTTAGTCTCCTTCCGAGATTCGGGGCGATATCGCATATTTTCGGTATTTGGGTTGTGAACTGGATAATTAGATGTTGTGATAGCAATCACGCTCTAATTAAATTATTTATTTTGGCATTAGTTTGTTTAGATTAAAACTCTCGGATAACCTTGCACATTAAACTCGTGTTTTTTTGTGTTGGTTTCGGAGAGGACATTCCAATAATTCGATAAAAATATTTAAATAATACCTGCTTTTCTGAGTGACGCCAATAATTCAGAAGCGGGACGTGTCTCACGTTGTCTTAATTTCGCTGTGGTATATTTTTGTAAACAACCCACATTTGATTAAAATTTTTATTGGGTTTGATTTGGTGATTAAAATTTTTAGTTTTTTTTTAAGAATTTAGTCTTTTGTGAAGTGGAAAGTAATTTGCAATAAGTGGTTCAGATTTTGTATACATCGAATGAGAAGTTAGTCGTTTGGATTTATTGTTGACTTGATATTAAAACTGAGAGTTCGGCAGTTCAAGGGTAGGTTTTAATAATTTGACGGAGGGCAGGATAGCCCATGATTTGGATTTGACTTAGGGCAAGGAAGCCCGCGACTGACATGACAAGATTAATTAGAAACACGAGGACGTGTTAAATTCAGGACGGCCGAACTGTAAGGTTATTTTTAAAAATTTGATTTGAGTTGTCAAAAATAATATAAAATTATTAATTTAGCTGATGAAGGTAGTTTGGTAAAATCGATATTTGGCTCATTCGATGTCATACAATCTGTTGCTAGGCGGCCAACAAGATTGAACTTGCATAAATACGGGTGTTTCGAAGGTTTTAGTTTAGTCTCCTTCCGAGATTCGGGGCGATATCGCATATTTTCGGTATTTGGGTTGTGAACTGGATAATTAGATGTTGTGATAGCAATCACGCTCTAATTAAATTATTTATTTTGGCATTAGTTTGTTTAGATTAAAACTCTCGGATAACCTTGCACATTAAACTCGTGTTTTTTTGTGTTGGTTTCGGAGAGGACATTCCAATAATTCGATAAAAATATTTAAATAATACCTGCTTTTCTGAGTGACGCCAATAATTGTATGAATTAATTTGTGCCAAAGTATGCCAATTGTTTCTATCTATTGGCAATAGTGCAGCCACCGCGTGGTTTTGCACTAAGTCGGACCTTAACCAAACAAAACTGGTCGAATTATTTTTATTTTGTTAGTGCACGGATTTATTATTATGCAGTTACAGCTTTTTGTTGTAGTATGATTAAATTACCCGTTGACATGACGACGCCTCATCAATCACTCGTAATATTCCGATACGAATAACGTATTCGTAACCCACTTGCATCAGAACGGGCATAGTGCGTTTCAATAAATTGAAGTGTCAGTTATCTTTGAAGTAATGAGGGGTAAATTAATAACCGGGAAAGTGAATTTAGTCCCATTATTCTCACCATTATCTTTCTTATGCGTTGTGTTATTTTCAATGCTTAATGGTTTGATATCTACCAATTTGTAGGTAGAACATGAGCATAGATCACATTAAACACTTCTGGAATTTTCACTATCTAACGATTTCCGTACATTTAATATATTTTGAAAATTTTAATCGGAGAAAATATTATTATCGATATAGACCCTAAAACATTTTTTTTTGGAATTTTTGTCTGTCTGTCTTTCCGTACGCGCATCACGTGAAAACTACTGAACGGATGTTAATGAAATTTGGTACACTGGTAGCCCGTAGCAACTGGTCCGGGATTAAAGTATTGTTGTCGGAGTCGCGGGCATTTGCTAGTAAGTAGCTACCTGTGTACCTATCCTTCTTCTTTATGTCTTCCTCTTCCACTCTCGTATCCTGTCATCCATCAACGTTTCATCTACCCCTTTTATACACATATGCTCTTTTACGCAATCCATCCACCTTTTTCTTGGTTATCCTCCCCTCTTTTTTCCTTCTGCATGCATATTTAACATTCTTTATTAATTTCTTTTTTATTTACAGACTAGCGCTTGGCTGCAGTCAGACCTGCTAGCAAGTGATGATGCAGCCTACGATGGAGCGCGCTTGCCTAGAAGTTGCCTATTCACTCTTAACTTGCTACCTACCTATGTATAAATTAACAGCATCGAGTATCCGCACGTGCGTCGTGCGTCCCGCTGTGCCTCTCCATGTCAGTGGAACAGGCGTCCGCTGCCCAGCCAGGGCTTAGACAAAAGACAAATTAATTTTGTACACAAGCATTTAATTTGAATGTGAATAGCATGAAGTGCGACGAATGGCCGGAGAACAATGGTCGGCGCCGTTCATCCCGGCTTTTTGTTTTATGGCCGGCAAGAGCAAAAAGTCTAAGACGATTCCGTATTATGACCAGAGATATAAGATAGATGGAACCCGCTAGAGCAAACGTGTTTACAAAAGTGAAGCGAGAAGGATGAGTACAGATTCTACTTACTGTAACACAGAATACTTGATATAACCATTATACCTAATGCAAAGAAGCTATGACAACTCAATAAAGAAAGTACTGAATAGGCTTACCAAACCTCGACAAAGAAGAAGACCCCCAGCCACGTAGTGGTCCAATGTCAGAAAACACGTTAAAGCCCTTAACGTCTTGCTAATGACAACCCAGGACTGAAAGTCCTGGCACTTACGTAAAACGTCCGACCCCCAAATAAAGTGGGACAACTGCAAGAGCAAGAGTTACGTCGATGTAACATTTCATGTTAATAAACAAAACATTTGGGTTGGCATAAATCGCTCTTTGCTTGTTTATATACGACATTCCAATTCTTGTGATGTGACAACTTCGCAAACGTGTGATAAAACCAAAAGCTATCTTTTGTTTGTTGGCTAGCAGATAATAGCTGAGCCGCGGAGAAAACCATTGACTTCAAACTGGTAGGCTATCCAGCTTTATTGAATCCTCAAGGCTCAATTTTGTGCTAGTTTCGTAACTTTGTACAGCAAGAGCGGCTTCACCGGATGTGCTTCATATTTTGGGGTCCTTCTATATGTTTTTCGTTTAGTCTGGGGTTATGATATGGATACAGTAATGGAGGGTCGGCGAGGCGCCTAATAGCTTATAATATTAAATTTACGTGATAGCACAGAGCGGGCGGACCTCGGACTGAGGCCTGGGCCCCGATCATCGCTGTCCGGAAATAATCGTTAAGTGTGAAAGATTTAATCTTGAAAATAAACAACGCTTGGTACACGCTTAGTTCTATTCGGTCTTAGATAAAAATAATACTGTGAGTTACAGTGTTATAATATTGTTGGTATTTACTTTGAAATAAGGTAGGTAATCGTTATAGGTATTTTTTACTTTAATTTATTAACTTAATTTTTCACCAGAGTTAAAAAACCAATGCCCATTATGTATGTAATTAAAATTATCCTAGGCCGGGCACAAAACTTACCCTTTCCACACAAATTTTGTCTGTTTGACGGATTATAGCGAATTAAGCTTGCGGTTCCTTGTATATCCTTGTGCATGTGCATGCAGGACTTGTATTTCAGTAAAGTAACACCTGCTTCTATTTAACGTAGTATCCTATCATTCTTCAATATAGAAAAGTGGGAAATGTGCGATATAATTGACTTGAACCTGGGCTGCAACTACATTTTTTTTTTCAAGTAAGTAAATTACAAACAAATACTCATGGTCATTACACAACTTCAGGTTCAGTTTATCAAAGCATATCAAATAGTTGGGAGCTACTAAGTTATTGAGGCGTTTAATGGGTTTAAGCGATTACTCCAAATTGATAGGTTTACGTAACGGGGCCCAGGCTTGAAATATGTCCAGTGATGAAAGCATTTAACACTTTCTCCGCGAGCTCCATGTTGGGCTTATACTATTAGTCCATCAATCAAGATCCAATTTTGTTTTGAATCGTAACTGTTAGTTAAACACTAACAATCGTTGGATGTGCGGCTCGGCCCCCATCAATCAGAGGTGTTGACGGTGCCTTCGGCTGTCGCAAGCCCCAACTAAACCTCTTCCGATATAGTTAGTCTAAGAGACCACGTACATTAATGTTTCAAAGAGATAGTGAAAAGACAACATCTAGGTAAATGCGTCTCATCTTAGGCCACATGATCACTTTCCATCAGGTGTGATTGTAGTCCAGTGGATTGCCTATAGAGACTAAAAAGTCTTCAGCTGCAAAGTCATCGGCAGCGGCAAAGATATTTTTTTAAGAGTCCTATTATAGCCATTGAACTAAATTATTAGTAAGTATTGTAAGTAGTATTCTAAATTAAGAAGAAAGCTATTTCAAAAATAAACATGATCTTGTAGTGTGTATGAATCTATTAAAATTCGTTGCCTCCTGATCTACAATGACAGCTCTCGTCTCAACCCGACACATCCAATTCACATGTTAAATGGAATTCCCTTTGCGCCTTAAAATTATGAACGTCCGTATCATTAAAGTGTTTGTTTCTTTGACGTTTTTGTTCAGATGTTTCATCCAATTAGTGCTACCGTGTCGAAAGGATAATACTGTGATGAATGTATAAAGCGTTTAGCGCGTTAAAAACGGGGCCTTTTTGATAAAGTTGGGCCGCAGGACTTCTAATCTAATAAAAAATGTTTTCATCTTCCTGTTAGGTACTAGTAGAAGGAGATGTTTTAATATTTAGCCCCATAATGTCATAATTCATAAACCTTTAATAAACTCATCACCAGTCGGGTAAACTGAATACCATTTGCATACCACGGCGCTTCTCGTGGATTTCGCAACACTTTGTCGATACAATTAATTCTAGATAGAGCTGCAACATTAATTTTTTTTTGCAATAGTTTTCACTTGCTATGAATAAACTATCGATTCTCGGAAGGGGAAATCAGTAATTTTATAATTTCTAAATTACGTCTGGATAGGTATGTGGGAGGCTCCGGTCGTGGCTAGTTACCACCCTACCGGCAAAGCGGTGCCGCCAAGCGTTACGATTCCACGTAGAAACCAAAGGGGTATGGGTTTAATAATACCTGCCTTACTCCTTCCAGGTTAGCCCGCTTCCATCTTAGACTGCATCATCACTTACCACCAGGTGAGATTACACTCAAGAGCTCATATCTGAATAAAAAGTAAAAAAACAATCTTTTCAAAATAGGTTCCTACTACGAAGTAAGTAGTCCCGTAACTGTTAACAAATCACAAATACATAAAGTAATTCATAAAACATCAAACCATTATTCATTCATTAAGTATCTTATGGATTTCAGTCGTTTATTTGAATTGAAAAATGCTGATTAATTTCAGTTTAAACTGATACAACAAACAAGCTCACGGCTGCTCAGATAGTGAACATCGATCATCTGTCAGGCCAGCACTTCCTCTTTGCCCGTTCGTTATGCGCACGAGATATAAAAACTTTATATTACTGTGAGATATGACAAACCGACGAAAATCTTATGTTAGCTAGAAGCAGCCATTTGGCTGTTACTCTCGTGTTAACTGTCACCTTTTTATTGATCAGCTAAAGCAATATTGGCAATATTAGATGACAAATCACCTATAGTGTGAAAGATGCCAAAAAATAAACCGCATCCGCCTTCCAATCACGGGATTTCAATCCTGGGCACGCATCTCTAACTTTCGGAGTTAAGTTCTCGTAAGTTTTAACCAGTAAAATATCACTTGCTTTAACGGGGAAGGAAAACATCGTGAAGAAACCTGTATGCCTGAGAGTTTTCAGTGTGTGAAGTTTGCCAATCCGCACTTGGCAAAAGTAAAGAAGTAAACGTTTTTCTTTCTTCTTTTCTTCCTTTCTGTCTTTCTTTTTCCTTTCTTTTTTTTTCTTTCTTTCTTTCTAAAATAAACTACGCCTTACGATGATTTTCATGCACGTCGTATTTCTCATAGCAGAGTCGTAAACTCTTTCTCATTATTTACATAGTAGGTACTAGGGAGTAGGGATTTTCTTGGGATAATAATGCGGTGGGTTTCCAAATCATTCCGCAAACGATTCCACTCGACTAAGAATTGGACTATTAAATAAATAACAATAAGTACATAATAAATAAATAAAAAGTAATAATTTAATCGTAAGAATATAATGAACTGATTGATACCAATGACTCAATATCAGCAAGGCATGAAAGAAACGAAAATATCGAATTCGGATCTCCAAAGTCGATCACCTATCCATTTACCGACTTCGGTAAACGTAGCTTACAATGACAGTAACAGACAAATTGATCAGATGATATCGGGCGGTATCATCAAACACCACGCTCAAATAGCGTGGGGTTTGGTGGTCCATAAATCGTCTTTAAATCAGCACAATAATACAAATACAAATTACAGAGCGATAAATAACCTCTGTATGGGAAAATTGTATCTGGTTCGAGTGGTATCATCGATGGGCCGGTTTAATTTAATTGACTGAGTACGTGTCGATGATAAATGTAAGGGAGGTTAAACACATGCGTGCCTCTTAAATAAAGCTTTGGTCATACCACCATAGAGCAGCGAGAAAATTAACTAATAGCTAGAGCTCACTTTTATCCTGTGCTTATATTACGCAACGAGTTGAGAAGTGAATAACGTGTGTCTTTCATATCAATTTTACGATTTGATTTGACTATGAGGTGTGGCGTTACAAAGTGTTTCAAGTGTAATAGTACTGAGTTTCTTGCTGGTTCTCTTCAGTAGGAACGGTTTTTCAAACCAGTGGTAAATTATTATGACGATTCAAAAGCACTTAGATACCCGACGACCAAGGAAGAGACATCGGATCATGTAGGATTTTTGCCTACTAAAACACGCTTGGTGGCCACCTCAAGTGCATAATATTGGAAGGTTCTTAGATCTCTTACGAACACATCGGTGCCCTTTTTGTGCGACGCCCATTGGGCTCGTTCCATCCCATTTTAAGTTTAATAGTACCTAATGTTACAACAAAGATGAAAAGTGAAACCTTTTCAATTTCCACCATGAACAGCTACTAAACAGCTATTTTATTGTGTAAAGCATGCCTAGAAAATAGTAGACAACAGTAATTTCGATGGTACTCTTGCTGGCGCTACATTTTGTGATTCGAGTAGAATACCTGAAAAAATAGCAAGGAACTTGATACCTAAGTGATAGCACAGCACACAATCATTAAGTCAGTAGGTAACACATGGCGCATCTTTTACTATATGAGGTTAGCAACATATAGTTGAGGGATACGATTAGCCTAGAAGAGATGTTAAATTGAGTATTTTATTCAATTTTATATTTGGAGTAATAGAATCGCTTGGCGCTTTGCTGTTAGTAAAGCAAGTACCTAATCGCCCTTCGGACAGACGAGCTGATTTGCGATAAGCGGGTATTTATTGCGTTATTTGTGCGTGCCACCTGACGGGGAGATACGGGAGATGCGGCTACAGGGTCCGCCGCCGCGGGAGGTGCTCTATTGCCTTTCACTCCCCGCCTTCCCCCCGGGAACAAGCTCGTCGAACGCCCTTCACCGCATAAATCACAACACAGCACTACCATTCATCGCTGATGAATTTTGCTCACCCGATAATGTTTCCCCGTGAGATGAAGCCACAGGTTATGCGGCCCTGCAACGAACTTCGTGTGACCATGAGCAAAACATATAAAAAGTCCAGTATCACTGAATGTCCAAAAATACCAAGCCCAAAACCTTTTGAATCTAGAATGCTAAAATTTTACACAGTATGTTCCCTTTATAATGTAGACAAGGAGTAAGGCTGGATTTTTTTTAATTTCCACGAGATGAAGAATGAACAGGATTTACATATTCGCCGGGTAAAGCCGCAATCGGTAGTGAAATTACAATCTTGCTTATACGAGTAAACATGCTAAGATGCGCTTTTATTTAGCAGCCTCATCAAGATAGAAAAAAGTTGACAGCGTCTGATTCACACAGTACACATGATATTTTAATCTATAGGTAGGTATAGTCAACGTAGGAATCAGAATTTATGAAAATATTTGCATTCTTGCATTCTTGTTGTCACTTCTGCTACAGCTATGGCACAGTCTGGCTATGGATCACAATAACATAAGAAATAAGAAAATCCATTACAATACAATACAATTCTTTATTTGCACAATGTGTTTAAGTGTATAAAGTGTTAAATCTAAAAAACATAGTTCAGCACATTATAGCTATGTCGGCGTACAAATATAATAGTAAACAGTTTCGAAAGTAATATGTACTCTCTAACATTAGTTACATCGTCTTAGTAATAAAAAATAATACAAATAAATTAATCTCTTGTTGCAGGTCATAATTGCTTGCAAAATCTGCTTCTTACTGGACTCCCCAGAATAACCAACGCGAGCCAGGCAACGTGACGTGGCAGGCCGAGGTGACGCATAATGAAATAGAGAAAAAAGTTAAGTGACCAAAGAAGCATAGAATAAGGAGTGGTGGAAAAATCGGAGGGAGGCTTTGCCCAAATGTGTGAATGTACAAGCTAATTTAGATTTGATTAGATTACAAAAATAAAATATCTATACATCTCTTCTGATATCAGTATTTAGAACCACATAAAAATAGTGCTGAATTGTTTGTACAAATAAAATGAAGTACCGATTATGTCCGTTGCAAATGAGAGACGTGGTAATCGAGTGCCGTGCCTACACGGGTTAGCTAGCTAACATTATAAACTGAACCCAACTGAATTATTAATTTATTGAAATCTGAGACGAGCAAATAGTTCGCTATATCTGTTCGAAATGTAATTTGCTTTGCTGATCATACCCGGTAGTGACACAGACTAATTAATGCGCATTGTAAAACATAATCAGTATAATTTATAACTGCACATTATTTCGGCCCAGATTCCTTGTATGTCTATATGCTTATTTGATGTTGAGCAAGAAGTTTGAGCAGGTTTGCAAATTAGTTTATTTGAGAACGCTACCTTTTGGTGTGGTTGAAAACAAAGGTTAGTGCAATGATATTTTGAACTGGTTATGTGCATGTTATGTGTCATAAAAATTGCTATAGGTACATTGGTCATTTGTATCGGTAGGTACTACACTCACATCCTGTTGACAATGTATTCTTTTAAAGGTACATTGGTCATATGTATCGGTTGGTCTACATCTGTCTACATCTGTACTTACATCTGTTGACGATGTATTCTTGTACCTACAACCTAATTACATATATTGTAACTGTTTGATTACACAGTTGTACAGTTTTACAGGGACATGAATAATTATATTATTGACGGATTTCATTTATGAATTTGTCTGACTTTTCGATATAGATTTTTTAAACTTCTGCTATAGGTACTTAGTATAGGTACTTTATACTTACGTTTATTTTTGGGAAATAATTTCACAAGTGGCAATGAATAAATAAATAAAACACAATTTAGAATAGAATTTTGATTTATCAGTCCTATTTTTGTATACACTCTATATAGGTATGTGAATAAATAATATGCAAATAAACTTATCTGGATGAGGTTCTTCTAATATTTTCATACACAGCTCTAAAATAGTGTGAACAAGAAATGAAACCCATGAAAAGTTATTGGATTGGTGATTGCAAGTGCTGTTTTTATTTATACCTTTCTAGGTGTAAAGTTAAGTATTTTATTAATATTGCTTTCCATAATAGGATCAAAAGTGATAAAATAAAATAGAGTCAACATAATAAAAACTGATGGTATAGATGTGTCGAAGATAACGTTAAAATATATGTATGCTAATAAATTTATACGCTTGTAATGGTATTCATGTGATAAAATATGAGTAGGAACCAAACTTGTATACTGAATCACTGAGCAACACTTTGCACCTACCCTCCGGCGTCGATTGCCGTCGCACGCTAAAAATGTTTGTAAATTATTAAGATTATTTGAAAAAGAGAAATGTGTTACATTTAATTTTATTACACACGATAACTTATGGGCTAGCCTCGGCACTCACTTGAAAAACACGTTGCTCAAAATGCTGGAGTTTAAAACGATTACATATTTTTTACTGCAGCTGTTACATTTAATACTGAATCCTAACAGAATAAAGTCGAAGATACATTGCCGATAACACGTTCTTACGTCTTTTAGTTCTGAACGCTCTTTCGTAGTTACATACAGATCATTTGTGACATTAAAATATCAATAAATTTATAGTGTTGAGATAGGAATGGCATTTCCAGATGAGCGCCTTATCCTCGTCTTTATCTATGTATGCAAAATTCTTGACACTACACGCTAAGTGCATAAAATATACTATTTAATCAGCTTTATGATTAGGGTTTTAATAAAATGTGATCAGATGATAAAGATGTGTTTATTTTTCTCACAGTTTTGAAAACTAGAGCATGGTTTGTCGGCACTCACACATTTTTTACAATATTCAAGATAGAATAATATTATCTTGAAGTTGTTTTATTTGACGCTCGGAAAAAATATATACCTACATAAGTACCTACCACAATGGTAAACAAATAAAGGTAGGTACCTTGTTTATGTTCAATTACCAGTCACGTATTATATTATGTCCGTTACTATTGTAAATTAAATCTAGTTACCTTATCAATTGTCACTTTATTACTTCAATAAAATGATCAATGCATGCAATTTTACAATCATTATGTCCATGTTTGATTATAATCATACATTATTCCTGAGAGGTAGGTAGGTACCAGGTACAGATTATGCGAAAATGTTTTAACACGCTATTATTTGCAAGTCTGATGATAATAATTTCATACCACGGCATTCAGTAAAGTTTATTATCGGAAAGATTACTTTATAGCATTGCTAACTTTTATCAACATTATAACTACAGATATTGCTTTATCGGGGACCATAAAACTGGTACAAAATCGTTGGTACCATAGTGCAGGTCAAAGGGCAATTTTATTGGATCCAGTAATATTTATCTACTAAGTATATTTTTTTAACATATTTTAAGACCAAGTCTAGCTATGCTGGTTACATCCATACACTGCATCTTATAGGATCATCATCGGTGTTATGTCATTAATTTATCACATTACTTAATTGTTCCAATAATGGTTTAATACAAACAAACAAATAGCTATGGTATTGACTGATAAAACGGCATTCCGAACCAGTGGTAGATTATTTTGACGATTCAAAAGCACTTGTAAAAGTTTAATTGAATAAAAATATTTTGAATTGAATTGAAAATAATTAATAGAGGATTTGTACCTGTAGGTGCCTTTATCTGCCATATCTTTTTGTCGAAGTAAAGTTTCTTCTGGTACAAATACAAATAATACAGATATAAAACATTGAAATGTTGAATTATTCATATCTGTGATCATTGAACATTTTATAAAATTATTCTATTTATGTTCCGCTAAGTAGTCCTTCTGTAAAATTATGTAAAAAAGTGCATAGCTTTTATACAGTAGGTACTTAGGCAGAGAGTCTACTCACGTACAGCTGATGAGTAATCTCAGTAGAGATCAAACTTAACAGGGCTCTCTCCGTCACTCGTTTCCACTCGTTTCATACAATCGTAGTTCCAATTTCATTTGAATGTTAAGCAACCAAAGTCCATGAAATTTTGCAGACATATTCTAGAAACTAATATCTGTGTCTGTGGTGTTTTAGATTTTTCTAAAAATATGTAGTTTTAAAATTACAGGGGCTCAAAGATTTGTATGAAAATTTTAAGACCGCGTAACTTTGAAACCGAATATTTTAACAGAAATCTGGAAAACCACAGACATAGATATTAGTTTCTATAATATATGTGCAAAATTTCATGGACTTTGGTTGCTTAATATTCAAATGAAATTGGAACTACGATTGTATGAAACGAGTGGAAACGGGTGACGGAGAGAGCCCTCTTAAAGCTGACCGCCAGTGATATTATCTCGCGTAATTTGTAGCAGTCCAACCAATCTAAATATTTGTTTATAGCGATTGAGATGGTATCAGTATTTATGTCATATAAGTACTTACGTTTCGGCGGCTTCCCTCAGGTATCGCAGCTCATAACTCTGACATTAGCGGTCTGGTACCCTTTGAACGGTAGCCGCATCAGCTTTCATCAAGATCTGATAAAAACTTCTGAGGATTTGTGTCGTAAAATGCTAGAAATTTGACAACCAATTCATGACACTTAAATCACTGGAGTACCACGAATTAGTATAGTAGGTCTACGAGCTATGGCACCCAAGCTGGTTTTATCCCATTAAAGCATGCACTAACGAAAAGCGCGACATTAGAAAGCACTGAGTCGAAATAAAAAAAAGAAGCACTTCACAGCTGCAACGTGTTGTGCTGACAAACAGTGTGAGGCTGCAGGAGGAATCATACAGTTCCTTTGTGAATTGTAGTAATTAGGTACAACTTTTAGGATATACGTATTACGTAGTCGACATTCCACGGACATGTAAGAGATGATTTCCTTGTTTCTAATCCGGACCGTTAGGATATGGAATGCCCTTCCGGCTTCAGTTTTCCACTCCAATTTTAATATCAAGTCAAGAACTAATTATAGGCATTTTCTAGGCAAGTGCGCTTCACTTTTGCTGCATCATCACTTTGCCAGCAGGTTTGACAGCCAAGCGCTAGTCCACCAATTTAAAAAAAGGAGCGACGTTTCCATTGCTAGTTGTGTGTGTTCCAGGTTTTAAACCAAACGCATCACCGAGCGCAACATACACGTAAAGCAGGAAGGAATGTCATAACAACAAACATCTAAAATATGTCAAGCCTACCATTCAGCTAATGGTGATCATGGGAAAACAAAAAAATATTTGTCAACGATGTCCGCGCTAATGTGTAACCAAGCGCGCCGGGCGGCGGGCGGGTGACACGGAAACTCTCTTCACACACGTTTGACCCCCAACAAAGGAGTTCTGTTTGTCTTGGATCGCTACTAAAATATTGAAACGAGGGCCGAGTGCGTGCTTGTCTCCGCGACCAAGCGTTTACCTCAATTTTCACAGCATCACCAAAAGATATGCTATGCGAAGCTGCTTGCTACTAAAATATTAGATGCGATTTGTGTACAATAAATGCACCTATATTTTTGCTGCCGAGACTAGCAATGACACTGTAGAGGAAAAAGGTAGGTATTGTATGATAATGCACAAAAATATTATGTGTGCAAACATGACTGCACTCTATCTTGTCTCCCGTAGTCCGATGAAACGTCATTTTGACACGATCGTAGAGAAAATAAGACACAGTGGGAGGTATATGCTTTCATGTGAATTTTCCGAGACATGGGGTTTTAAAACTGAAAACTTCCTTAGCTCCAGGCTGCTATAAGAATTTCTTGACAGAAATACCCACCTACATTTTATAGTTCAAACTTGGCCCTGAATTCAGAGCCTAAATAACAGTGACCCGTATAAGTTAGCCACTAGACTAATGAGGCAGTGAAATAGCAATAATATGGCTACAGTATACGTCTTGAAGTGTCCTCAAGCCTTGTTTCCGGCGAGCGTCTCACGGTACTGTTTGCCTTGCGCCACGGTATTCGGTTCACCGTCGAGGCGTCCGGTGGAGTTCACCGGCCAGTGCGAAATGTCCGGCTCACTGTGTACACTACAGCAACTACAGGTAGAGTAGTGAGCCACTCGTCGCGGAAAAATCCAGTGGCTTTAGGGAATTTTCCCACACTATTCAGCTTTTAAATGACTAGTCACGTAGCCATATTTTCTTTTCTCGAATAATATGCAAGCTTGACTTTTCACGCTGTTTCTTTTTCGTAAATAAGTACCTAAGTACTACCTATACAAGAATATTTAACATGTTTCGGTGCTCGCCTCGGCGCTGTCGTATTAACCTCTGATCATTCATCATCGATTCGATCATCTCATCTCTGGTCATTTCGATGCAATCGTTGCGACCCTGGTAACACGGTTAACAATTTCTCTTCATAGGATATTATAAAGCTAATTGATCTGGCAGGAAGGGGGTGTTGGCGCGCGTCCCTCTTAATATCCCAAGCAGAGGGCGCTGTAGTTCCAATTTCATTTGAATATTAAGCAACCAAAGTCCATGAAATTTTGCAGACATATTCTAGAAACTAATATCTGTATCTGTGGTGTTTTAGATTTTTCTAAAAATATGTAGTTTTAAAATTACAGGGGCTCAAAGATTTGTATGAAAATTTTTAAGACCGCGTAACTTTGCAACCGAATATTTTAACAGAAATCTGGAAAACCACAGACATAGATATTAGTTTCTAGAACATGTCTGCAAAATTTCATGGACTTTGGTTGCTTAATGTTCAAATGAAATTGGAACTACGATTGTATGAAACGAGTGACGGAGAGAGCCCTCTTAACCTGTAGTGAAATATCTCGTAAGAATTTTTAGTTACTGAGTTCACCTAGCAACGGATAACGGAAACAGTCTTCTATAATTTAGTATCGAATAATCCCATTCCAATAATAATTGCCACAAGGGGCGATGTCACGAAAGCCATGACCAATTAGGCGGGCGCCTCACTGCACTGCTCAACGCTCAATAAATCAATAATTGAACTGTCCATCTACTACAAATGCTGATTTATTCGCACCTCTTGGCCACGACCGCCTCCGAATGTCGCGTGAGCTTACTTATTACCTTAGCCTCGAAGTCGTCTACGACTTAAACATGTGTTGTGCCAATTATATTATGGTTTACAGGTCACTCTTCCTTTTCGTGGTATTTGACAGTGAATCAAATGGTTTTTGTGAGGAATAGGCACGTAAATAATCTGATAAAGTTTTATCCAAGTTATTTGGTCGTCGTCATTCGATAGATGTTTACGGCTGGACATGTCTGTATGGATTTTCACAGACTATGTAATTGTCGTCACTTGGCATCCAAACTTTTTTGTTTTCCGCACTTCGCACGGCTAAACTCGAAAATTGGAAAACTTTGCCAATGGAAAATTACTCTGCCACTTCAGCCTGACCTCTCGTGGAGCTATCTTATTTTTATTACCTATGGTTTTCTGCATATATATTTGATAAAATAATTCTAGACCTAAGTAGAAGTAGTATAACAGCAAATATTACATTTGTGAAGAATATTCTTGTTGATTTTTCTTCAAGCAGTACAAAGTGAAGGATTAAAAATGATTTAGGTATGTAAGTAAACTATTTATTAACATGTTTCTGAATTGTATACTGGACTGAGTTTCACACACAAACACACATTGTCTAAGTTTGCTCAGCGCATTAGACACAGAGAGTAACTGACGAGACGGTCGGTAGGTACTTACCTACACTTGTCGCAATCGTTTAGCTTTTGAATTTTTCACAATATCATCATCATCGTCATCATAATCAACCTTTCGCCGCCGGCTCACTATTGAACACGGGTCTCCTCTCAGATGAGTAGGGATTTGGCCATAGTCCGTTATGACGGCAAAATGCGGACTGCCAGACTTTGGTTTCCTCACGATGTTTGCCTTATGTTAAATTGCTTACCTAAATCATACATACTTAACTCCGAAAAGATAAAGGTGCCCGGGATCGAACCCCCGACCTTCCGAATAGGAAACCGACGTTTTAACCGCTGGGCAAGCACCGCTTTTTCACATACCATTATAAAATCATTGTCAACATGACGCGCAACAAATCTTTTTAATTGCTCATTCCCCAGCAAGTCCTTGTTAAAGATGCTCAAACAACGATTGACATAAGTTTCTGAGTACCTACACGTCGTCTGTGGATGGCCCTCGAGAGTGAGTCGCCTGTCGTAGTCATGATAATTTTGAAATTAATGGAAATTAAAAGACATCAACTCTTGCGCACAATCATTGTTACACAGTGGCGTCAGAGCAGCGCCTGGCCGGCGACAGCTCTCGGTCAGCTGGAGGGCCCTCCGCGAGGCTGCGAGTGTTTTCATACTCACACACTGCACGAACGTGTTAATTCGTAGACACTTTGTTTTTTTTTCCGCGGTGATCGACGTCTGTGGGAACGTTTTTGGGTGCCTTCGTTAGGAGTACCTACTTCATGCCGTAACAAGCAAACAGTCCGAATAACTTCACATATCGCTCCCGCGTTAAGTAGTCGCACGCTCGTGGTATTTACTACGGTTCTTTATTTATAATTGGCGATAGAGTCGCCCGATTGTTGTGCACCGGTGGCTAGAAGCGGGTTATAAACATCATTTTAGTTTCCAATTTGAGCGTCATTGTCTGCGAGACGTGAAAGTTGTCAGTGGCGCCGACACCAATAAAACAGTCGGCAACGCTGCGCACGCGCGGCGGAGTAGCGGCCGACCGTTAATATCCCTGAGTGATGTTCGGTCATACGTAGCGGCTAGCGTTTGGTGCTCGATGATATCCAGAGTCCGGCATTGAGATAATATCGATGCGAGGTGGCCATACATTACACTGACAGTTTAACAATAAAACAGGATATCTGTTAGCGCCGGCGCGCCCCTGGAGAGTAACCGAAGTGGACGACAAATGGAAGCCGGGATGAACCCTCACCTTACGATATTGTGCTTTGTTATGACGGAAAATATTTTATCAGCGCACACCAATCATTTTGCATTTTATAATGGCTCGGCCGAAGAAAAGGCGCCGCGGGGCGTCTGAATTGCACTATAACTCGTTAAATACAGAGACGAAAACTCTAGCTTTGTTGGCACGTTCAAATTGAAATTGTTAATTTATATCGTCGTTTATTTGGATGCAAAAAGATAACAGCCTGTTAGAGTTTAACTAGTTCTATTGAGAAACTGTATCTATTAAATACAGTACGGAACCGCTGGATTCAGGTGGCGCAAGACCGTGGTGTGTGGAAGTTCCTAGAAGTTCCTATAAGAGACCTAGATACGGCCAGCAGTGGAAGTCAATCGTCGATAGATGATGCTGATTATCGCTTTAGATCAACGATGTAACTGACAAGGATAAATTTCTTCTATAAAACCTTACCTATAGCAAGATAATCTCTGATCATCATCTGCCTACCTAATTTTACACAGCATCTGTTTTCTAGAATCCGCAAGCTACCACTAATCCATTAGATGCATTGCATCGTTCAATGAATAAATCACAATAGATAAATTGAATTCTTAATAAGATTTACATAAATAGTGTGCAATGGCAGCGCTATTATAACGCTATAACGCACCTATATCGCTTGTAAAACAATAGAGAATAGACCAACGGGTCCTCCCACCTCCCACGTTCGTCGTAGACACGCGCAGGATCATGCTAATCGCTCCTAATCACAGCCCGATCGAGAACTGATTCACCTCAGACCCTGTATAATGTTTATTTACCAATCACTATAGTTAATACTAACCAACCTTGACCATAAAAGGAGATATATTTGTCTAGTGTCGCTCTCAATTAGTGTGTGACGGCGAATCGACGCTATATGTGGTCGCTGAGTTAGCGTTGACTTTTGGAGTTATATTTTTGTTAATGTCAAATACAAATGTAAGACTATTATTAATGTTTGCTTCCTTAATTTCCTTTACCGCCTTTTATGGTTGCATGGAAGCACGGTTCAAACTCTCTCAAAGAGATACGCAGACTCTAAAAAATAGGTAGGTAGGTAGGTAGGTAGGTACCTACCTTAAGCATCTAAACAGCCTACTGTTTTCTCTCTCTTGCAAGAAAATGATGTTCAGCTTTTGGAAAAAAGTAAGATATAGGTACCTACCTACCTATCGTACCTACCTAGTACCTACCTATTGTAAAATAGAGCTTATAATAATTAAGTACCTATATTTCTTTCCCCTTACTAATAATAATAATAGTTTACGCAGTGCTGTATAAGAAATATATAAGCACTGGGCTATTTATAACTAATAATGAGATGCGTTGTGACAAAAATATATATATGTATCTAAATTGGTAAAGCAACGTCAGATAAAGTCAGCAGGATGGGTGACGCCACTCGGATGCTATTGAATCTGGCCAGTGACCCTCTCCTCGCCGAAAAGCCGCTAAGCCGGTCTTCTACTTTAAAACAAGCTAGCAAGATATTATGTACCTACCTATTATAAGTACCTAAAAAACAATTAACATCTGATCTCCGCGATCTGGCGGTGATAAAACAGTAGCAACACTAATTTCGCATGCAAATTTTTTATAGGCTTTACCTAAAAGAAGTCCTACCTACTAGTAATTTTGTTTTATTTTCGTAAAAATTCTAATATTGTCTTTGATTTGGTTTGACCATAATATTATTATCATCAGATTCAGTGCTTCAATTCTAAGACCGAATATAAAAATTCAATTATTAATTGTATTGTTTGCCTAATCTGAAATATTACAACAAACTACCTTAATAGATGCATACAGACTAATAAAAAATACCATACTTATTACTTACTGATGCTACACATATTATAAAGGCTTATCTACCATCAAAAATCTAAAAATGGCGACCGATGGGCGATGCGTCGATTCCTGAGTTCAAAAATGCTATTGCAAAAACGTGCTCCGGCGCAGGTGCAGGATGAGATGTTGAGGGGCGATGGACGAGGGGGGAGGGGGGATTAAGGTGGTGCCCGGTGGCTGGTCCGCCCAACTCTTTGTTTACGTAACGCCCCCACTCATTACACGAATGAGCTGTTTCCTAATCTGCAACTTAGGGCTTGGGCAGACAACGCGCGACAAACGAGCGACAATTCTTCTTCTCGGCTAGGACTATGGCAATACCATCTCAATAAGGGCAATACCCTCTTGACTTGAGCTAGAGTGATCGGTCCTAAACACAGCGTCTTCACCAGCGGAGACGAGGTGTCTGATTTCTTACATCACGCGACGACGTGAATGCCACGGTCTCAGGGTCGTACAGACCAGTCAACTCAGACAAATCCGATCATCCCAATTTTCATAACCTTAGCCGACGTCCGAGCCTCGCAGGACATCGGCTAAGGATATGGACATTAGGACGACCGACGTTCCTTTCAACTTATTCGAGCCTCCTAGACGTACCTAATTGTACTTAATACAATCACTTACCTAATTGTACCTATGACGGTGAAAACCTCGCCATGGTTCACAGTTTACACAAATCGTACATGCGTTCAATTTGATTTTCTGCTGCACAGTGAACCATCTACAGACACGCTTTGTTTTTGTCCAGACCTTTGGCGCAGACAAAAAGTTGCTTTGGTCGAAGTAAAAGTTATAGATATACCTACTTACTTTATCATTTTGAATTTAAGCTGCTAAGTATCTGATTTTAATGAAATCATATTTTATATAATATCAAAATATGTAATGTACCTTTTTTTTAGTAAGTGAAATCTAACATTCCTTACCCATTTAATTTTGAAATGAGCTCAAAAAAATTGCAAACAAGTTCGAACAGAATTTCCTTTTGTTCCAATGTCTCAATTGATTTTGTTAATCGACGATAACGAATGAGCCATATTTATAGAAGTTATACCACAATAAAAGTTATACCTACCCACATAAGTAGGAAAGCGCACGTGGCCCAAGCTCACAGTGTAGGTGGGTAACGGAATAAAACTGACGTCAACTTTATTAATATTGCATACAATTTTAAAGCAGCAATGGTGCTCAGCTCAGTTTCCTGTGGACTCATTCTCTAACCTAATAATAGCCTTAGTTGAGGAAAATCCACAAATCATTATAACCACCACCGAACTATACAATACCAAATATCATCTTTTACCGTTTAAATATATTACGATTTGATTACAAATAGTCAATTAAATACAATTTAAAAACTCTCTCTCTCTCGTCTGGCTTTACAAAGATTAGCCAATGTCAAGTTTGTAGTTATTTGTAACAAGTTGTTAAACTATAGGTACAAGTATGGACCCAGTCTGTGCCGGCGCTCGCCGACATACGCACGGCCACCCCCTTAGAGCGCTTTCCAGTCAGTTTCAACAAAAAAAAACACTCCAAAAAGGCAGAGCACGCCCGCCCGCCAGCTAACATCAACACAGACGAAGTCCAATTTAAGAACTTCAAAGTAGGTAGGTATTTAAATGAATTTTAAGTTTTTTGAAATTTGAACTGGCCTCTAGTGACTTGACTGAAGGAAACCTACCTATCTGTAGGAGAAAAGCGGTGGAGATTCAAAAGTTCAAAAGCGTACGGTGGAGAAATACCCTTACCTACCTACTTGAGTATGTCAAGGGTCATGATCTGTATTCCGTACTTTTGTTTAGTTTTTAAATATATTTATTTTTTGCTTAGCACAAAACAGCTCCCGTTTTCCAATTTTTTGTATATTTTATTAAATTCGGTCAAGGTTCAAAATGTGGCCGTTTGCAAAATTGGAAAGCCGCTAAAACCAGCAACACTTAGGTATCTGAACAATCTGTATCGCCTTAAAGATGAATAAATTAAACTCAAATCTAAGAATTGGTCAAGGAAGTAAAACCGCAATCATATAAGAGTTGGAAATAAAAAAGAACAGGTAGGTAGGTACGTGACACAACAACACCGTGGGCGAGCAACTGAACAAAATAGGCGCCAGTGATTACGAATCACATAAATTCATAAAAAAACTGGATTGGCTTGGTTAGTTATAGGCACCTAATTTAAAATCACTGTAGATAGGTAGATAGGTAAGTACATATTGATTGTAGGTAGAGATACGGATGGAATTATACATATGTATTATGGAAGACGATAAAATGTACCTACTGACAGTAAAATTTGGCCATTGCATACAACTTGTGGCTTCTAAAAGCCTAGGTCAGATAAATCCGGAAAAGCGCAAGAAGTGATGAAATGTTTATTCTAGTTAACGCAGAATTTAAGAATACATTTCCAGAATCACAGAAGAAGAGTGTTTATTTTTGTCGTACATACGCACTAAAATCTGTTCAGTAAGTATGCATAGAAACAACGCCCATTTGACAATTTACCGGCATAATTTTTATTTTTATTTGAAAAGCTACAAGCTCTTTACTTAGATGCACTAAAGGCTCGGGCACATTGTAGCCACGGCGATCATTGTAAAATTGGCTCGCCTGTAGCACGGTAATATTATGTATAGATAATATTATTATTATTATGTATAGATAATATTACCGTGCCTGTAGTGAGCGATGTGGCAATGGATCATACAAAACGTACGAAAGTGATGCAGCCTTTATTCCAATGCATTATGCATACAATATTTATTATCTGTCCCTATTAACTAAAACTGTAATCATAACGAGCCGTTTACGCTTCTTATGCAAATGGGATGACACTCAAAGCTTAGGACATTGTAAATATTAAATAATAGTACAGGAAGAAGAGACTTCATAGACGCGATCGCGTGTTACAAGAGCTCTCAGATGAGCAAGGCACGAGTCATTTCCGCTGCCAGTTGTTTTGTTCGGCAACAGTGTCGCAACAGAGAAGAATCGCTGCTAATTTATAATCGTCACTTTCAAAAATACTGACTCACGCATATAAACAAAACAAGGCTTCATGTTCGTGTTGGTGGGATTAAAGCCCTATCAGATTAGCGTACTTCGGACTGCAGCCCGAATATAATACGTAGTTTGGACTATTATACTACTAGCTGATGCCCGCGACTTCGTTCGCGTAGATGTAGTTTTTTAAAAATCCCGTGGGAACTCTTTGATTTTCCGGGATAAAAAGTAGCCTATGTGCTAATCCAGAGTATAATCTATCTCCATTCTAAATTTCAGCCCAATCCGTCCAGTAGTTTTTGCGTGAAGGAGTAACAAACATACACACACACACACACACACATACAAACTTTCGCCTTTATAATATTAGTGTGATACTTATTATATTATCTTTTTAAAGACTTATTTAATGATATACATAGTTATATAACTACAATATAGGTAAGTTCCGGATAAACTGCATATGCAGGTTCCTAACGAGTTATAATATAAATAGTGTCTTGAGGCGAGACAATATAAACTAAGCCAAGTAGGCTCCTAACTTATTGCATAAAAAATACACACTTACGTACACTTACTATTTATATACCTAGGTACTTAAGTACGAGATGATGCGCGTGATTTCATCCACAAAGATTAAGGTTTTTTAATCCTCTAGGTACTTTTTGACTTTCCGGAGTAAAATACTTTTATATCCCGGAGCCGAATATAGGCCTAAACTATACCTATCTCTTTACCAAATTTCATCAAAATCGGTTAAACGTAGGTATAGACCGTGAAATGGAAACGCCAGACAGATACCTAGACACATTTTCGCATTCATAGTACAAGGTATGGGTAAATATAATGATTTTAGTAAATTTTTAAACAAAACTTTGTACTTACTTAGATTTTTGTATTGAAACATTATTATATTTCTTCTATGTACGGAGAAGATCGTCGACCTACAACGATCTACAATTTACCTACTACTTGATCTTTCGTTCGCAGATAAATGCTGATGTGCAACGATCGTTCGCTCGCAGCTGATGCGATCCACTCATGTGAAAGGCCTCTTAAAACTTACGTAATATGTGATTTGCGTAACTTTTCGGGTCCACAGTACACTAATTTATAGCCGATAATTAGGTGGCGCCTCGGCGTTTTGACAGTTTACATGAGCATAAGTTTCATGGTTTATTGGGGTCACAACATTCAATTACTTTATGGTTATAATTTACGTTTACTGCATATAATTTTGTAACGTTAAAACTATAGACATTAATTTTCATTTTTATATGTTGGGAAAATTGTTCGGTCACATGGAATTGAGATAGTGCAATTCTATGTATAATAGAATAATAATTTTCATTTTATTTGGTTCTATGTTAATCTTAAAGTATTAGGGATTAATTATTATTATTATTATTTATTTAAATGGTTTTTGTTACTATCATGTTAATAGAATTATCTGTTTTTATTTATTTTCCTATTTTCCATGCTATTATAATAACAGACTTCATTATTAGGAAGTAGCTATTTCTCGCAACTTCATCTGGATTTAGGTTTTTCAGAAATCCTGTAAAAACCTTTTATTTTTGCAGGATATAAAAATTAAATTAAAAATTTAAAAAACCCCCGACACATAAACCTCTAAAAAGTAAAAAAATAATAGGTAAGTATGTATGGGCCCTTTTAGAATAGTATAAATAGTAAAGTTTTTATCCAAGCGCTCGTTGCGCCAGGGGACCGCTACCTATCATAAACTATGAAAGTCATCTGTTGTAGGAAGAATAGTTTTTGTTAACTTTAGCGGTCCCCCGACGCAACGAACGCTTGGATAAAAACTTTACTATTTATACTATTCTAAAAGGTCCCATACATACTTACCTATTATTTTTTTACTTTTTAGAGGTTTATGTGTCGGGGGTTTTTTAAATTTTTAATTTAATTTTTATTTCACGCTTTTTAAACTTTTATTCATAAATTACCGTTTATTTGTGCCATTCTAAAACCCAATTTCTATAATAATATAAATCCAATAAGGCAGCTAATATCTCTTCAAAAGTAACATCAATGTTATGTTAATTATACGTTCCATGAAATATTTTTGACCGAACATCACTAAATCAAGAATTATCTGAATGACTCACATAGTTTAACACGACCAAAACGAAATATCTGTTTCTAACATGTCGTTGCTTTAAAAATGTCCCCTTTTTACGTAGTCGTATAATAGTTCGCTTTTCAAGATATACCTACGATTAAATTGAAATCGACTTTCACCCGATGAAATAAGGAATAAAGTGGCTTGTATTTCATTTTGTTTGTTATTGCATGTAAAATTTTTATTTGACATAACTTTCAAAAACCGGTCAAGTGCGAGTCTGCCTCACACATGAAGAGTTCCGTACAAGTTTTTTTTATGTAATGACAATTCAGTTGTCGGATTTTTCTGTTTACTTGGGCCACAGGAGTAGAGTGCTTGGCCTATAAGATATTGCTACCTGCCTTTCATGATTCTACGTAAACGGGAAGTACCCAATTTATAAGTTTTGATTCTCTTGAAAGATGACACACAGACAGACAACGAAGTGGTGAAGGAAAACACCGTCAGGAAACCTGCATGCTTAAGAGTTGGCCATAATGCTCCCTCAAAGGTGCGTGAGGTGTGCCAATACGTGCTTGGCCAGTGTGGTAGCTTCTCATTCTGAGAGGAGACTTGTGCTCAGTAGTAAGCCGGCGATGGGTTGATCCCATCGATGGTTGATCCTGATGATGATGAATTTTTAACGTATTTTGTCAAAATAAATAAGCTGAGTTCAAGCAGATAAAATATAAAGAAGGTGCGTCTAATGCATCATACAAACCTGCGCGACAAAGCGACTACGATGCGGGAACCTCAGCCGCGCGGAGGGTCATCGCCTCCTACGATATTTAATGGTACCATGCACACCTACGCGACTAAAACAGTCGAGGCTACATCTTTTTTTTTTTCTACAGATACCTACTGAACCCTAAAAATAGTTTGACTATGGTTTGGGCCAAAACATTATTTTCTAATAAATAATTATGTATCTAAGCAACGTCCATCTTGACAGCTTGACATTTGCCAATTGACATAATATTATGAACCTCTGTTACAATAGTGAAAGATCCCAGGGCCACCAGCCGTCACGTATTTTCTGACGAACGAAATGTGGACGATTGAGTAGTGTTAGTATGTACTAAGAACGCATGCCTACAGACCTGCTAGCTTGCTTAGACGGCCAATTTTCAGGTATCAGGTAATCAAGGTACATAAAAACATTACTTACCTCACGTGAATTCTCCAATTTTTTTTATTTTTAGCTGTTTTTTTTTAAATATTAATAATTAATTGACATAAGTAAACTATAAGAGAGTGAGAGAGAAGTCAATATATCCTAATACATGTCTTACTCAGTCTCATGCGCGTAGATAATGATGCCCTCGCGCTCAAACCCACAGAGGCATTAAAATTGAATTTAGGGGATGATTGGCCCTCTGGATCGGTCTGTCTTCTTGTAAAAGGTTTTAAAATAGTTGTCTGGTGGACATATATAAAAATGGAGCATCAGAATTTACGTGCAGTTAAGTAATTACTTATTTTGGGAGCTTTAAAGCGTCTGCAAAGCAATACGGCCGACGCGGGAAGTGCCTGGGAGTATTGGCGACATATTTTTAAGGATATTGCCTAAAATATACGTAAAAATCAGTTTGGAGAATTTACGTGAGGTAAGTAATGGTTTTATGTACCTTGATTATTAGATACCTGAAAATTGGCCATCTAAGCAAGCTAGCACGTAGGCTAGGCATGCTTTCTTAGTACTTACTAACACTACTCAATCGCAGTGACGGATTAACCCTTAATCAAATTAAGCAATTGCCTCGGGCATCACGTCTGAGGGGGCACCAGAAGAAGCACAAAAAAATCTGTCCTTAGGGCATTCACGTCTCACTCTCACGTCACGTGAGAGTAGAAACTTTTCTAGGACTAATTAGAAAATTCGCGCGTTTTAAGTTGACATCATAGAGTCCGATCTAGAATCATAACCCCACTCCCGCTTGCCCACTCGCTGCCCGACAATTCGAATGCCCCCGAAAGCCGCAAGCGCATTTCAATAAATAAATAAATAATTATGCTTTGGTTTTTATTGTTGTCGCACCTACTCCACTTCTAAAGTACGTTACATCTCATCATCTTATTTTACAAAAAACTAATGTTTTTAGGCGGTAAAGGTTTAATTAAAGACCGATTCTAGTTGACATACGGATATGGGGGCCCACAGGCATGGATTGCTTAGGGCATCAAGTAGTCTTAATCCGTCACTGCTCAATCGTACATATTTCCTGTGTCAGAAAATACGTAACCTCTGGTGGTCCTGGGATAAAAGTAATAAGAAAACCAGAAAAGAGCTGATAACTTCCAAACGGCTGAACCAATTTTTTTGGATTATAGCTAAGAACACTCTCGATCAAGCCACCTTTCAAACAAAAAAAACTAAATTAAAATCGGTCCATTCGTTTAGGCGCTACGAGGCCACAGACAGATACACAGATACACAGATACACAGATACACAGATACACAGATACACAGATACACAGATACACAGATACACAGATACACAGATACACACGTCAAACTTATAACACCCCTCTTTTTGGGTCGGGGGTTAAAAAAGGAAGTTACCTACTTCGAAATCATAGGTGGTCTCTTTAATCATTTAGGAAGTTGGAAATTCTTTAAATTTCCGGGATTTTTCATCCTTAGCAACCTATGTAGTTCTCTAGATCTTCATTCATGCGACTTTCCCATTTATAAATATAAGGTATGGTTAGCAGGACATTGTAATCTACCCATAGATTTAAAATGCCTTATATTTGGATTTCTGTGAACCTACCCTTCTCCATATGCGTAAAGCTAAAGCTATGGATGACATTAATTTAGTCTGCGATACTCACAGATTAAATTATGTTATGATATTATATTTAAACCTACTGACCTTTACAGCTCGCACTTAAAACGTTTAGATAACGTACCTACCTAAAATTTTACGATGTACTTTTTAGAGGCTTCAAAAGGTGTCTCAAATATTATTCTCACAATCAGCAATCATCACTACAAGCTCAAATATTTAACAGACTATAAACAACAAAAAGGAACTCCGTCAATACGCCCACATAATTGCAGTATTATTGTAACTTATATAGAACCAGTTCTCATCAAACGCTGGACACTTGACACAAACCAAACACGCAACGGCGCCATTCTCGAACTGTCTAAGTAGGTACTACCTATAGGTAGGTACCTAATTTTATGTCTTGGCAACTCTTAAAATGAGATATTTACTTATTGAATGACTTACTATTTGTCGAGCTTCTAGCTTTTTCTCGCGACTTCGTTCTCATAGAGTGGGCCCACTGCGCGAATGTTTCAAGTTGGGCGAGTTTGGCGAATTGGCGAAAGTTTGCCAAACGCCAATTCTTCTAGCCAGTTGCCAGTATAGTCACCACGATCGGGATTCGGTGAATGTTTTAAATTCTAAGATCCGGCCGCTTGAATCTGCACTGTATCTGTTTTTGTACAGAACTTAATTCTTATAAATAATAGGTAATTATATACCTAATAGTAGCAGATTGCAGCAGGGTTATCTGGCAACGTAAAAGAGTGTGGATTTGACTTGCAGCTGCAAGTCAAATTCACGCTCTTTTATCATTTAAATAATCTTCGATTATTTCGATCGAGATCGTAGGTAGGTATGCTATTTCGGGACTCGGGAGTATACTTTTAATATATTTAATTATATACTTATATGTATTATAATATGTGTATATGACAGAGATCGCTGCTAGCTATGTATATTACCTGGCAAGGAAGTTATCTGATCATTATCAACCTCAGTCATAAAGAGCTCTGTTTCGACTTTTATAATATTTTGTGTAATCTTTGGATGTCAAGAAGGCAAGGGTCAGACGCGGGCAGTAGTATATTAGATATCTATCAATAACCTGCGTTAGGTCATGAGATAACCCAAAAGAATATAACCTTTAAATTAATCTGTACACCTTTTGATATTAATTTTAAATTCTCCACATATTAAAATATCGATATTTTCTAATTAAGCACAGTTATGATAGACCTTAAAAATTGACTTTCAAATATAATTTACATTTAAAATTAACTTCTCGAATATTGAAGAGGTAACTGTGCTCGATCAAACCACGCAGCACGTGGCACTCCCCGACCGGTATGCAAATTATCTGTGCATGTGTAGATATGTATCGGACGTAGGTATAGGCACGCACACCACGATCTCCAGCCTCCATTCATAAAAGCAAGGCACTATCTAGCCATGAATTAATCGCAACATTTGAATATGTTTATTCTGACAAAGGAAGCGGCCATTCAGAAAAAAACCGGTCAAGTGCGTGTCGGGTCACGCGCAGAGAAGGGTTCCGTAGTTGTCTGTCATAATATACAAGTTCTATATGTATATATTTAAGTATTTTTCAGTGTTTATACAACTCCATTCTTCAAGTAGCAACATTTTATAAGTTGGTCGACTATTGCTCGTTAACTTGTAAAGCCTTCTTAGTTGTGATAGTTATTCAGTACTATTACCAAAAAAAAAAGCCATTTACTTGGCAGGCAAGGGTTGGGGGGAGACTCTAAGAAAATTAGCACGCTCACCATGTCATTTGTGAAAAGAATTCGTACAGTGAGAGTCAGGTAGGTTATACTCTTTTATACCTACCCCTAGATTTTTTTATAATTTTTTATTTTACCATTGTGTGGACGTAATTAATATTATGTAGGTAGGTATAGGTACCTACCTATAGTGTATGCCAAATTACAGCTTTCTAGTAAGTACTAAGGATCTCTGTGCTAAGCTGCGGATGAAGATGAACTGACGGAAATTTTGAAACTATAAGGGTTCCTTGTTTGCTACGGAACTCTAAAAACTCGCCATGAGAACAGGTTTGGCACGTGTCAATGAACGACGGGAATATTTGGACGCCATCGCACGAGATTGTCGGGTTGGATGATTGAAACGGTTTAATAGACTATCGTTCAAATCTTATTCCGAGGCAATTAATGGTTTCCGATGACAAACATTAATGATCTTGTATAATTTAGTCATTCCGCCTCGATCTATTCGAGCTTATATCTACAAATCAATTTGCAGAGGAATAATAATCTACATTTGTATAGGTAGGTATACTGTAAGAGCCATGATAGCCTAGTCGTTTCTAGTCGTCCGTCTCGTATTCGAGAGGTTAGAGATTCATTCCCAGCTACGCACTTCGAACTTTTCGGAGCTATATGCATTTTAAGCAACAAGTGTAAATTAAAAATTTATAACACCCCCGTTACAGTAACTAGAAAAGAGCTGATAACTTTCAAACGGCTGAACCGATTTTCTTGGATTATAGCTAAGAACACTCTCGATCAAGCCACCTTTCAAACAAAAAAAACTAAATTAAAATCAGTTCATTAGTTTAGGAGCTACGGTGCCACAGACAGATACACAGCTACACACGTCAAACTTATAACACCCCTCTTCTTGGGTCGGGGGTAAATTAAATAGGTAAACCTGTCGCTTGCTTTAACGGTGAAGGAAAACATCGTGTGTAAATCATGCCGAGAATTCTTCATAATGTTCTCTAAGATGTGTGAAGTCTGCCAATCCGCACTTGGCGAACGTGGCAGACTACATGACTTCTCAATCTGACCTGTGCTAAGTAGTGGGTCGGTGATGAGCTGATCATGATTATGACTGTAAGTTATATTTTGTGTGCAAAAATAACTTAACTCTCGAGTCCAAGTACGGTACACTACGGTACGGTTCACAAAATACTGCACCTACCGTAGATCGTACCTACCAACTTTTGACAGGGTTGATTAGACTTGAAATATCCGGGTGGCGTCAACGGTACCATAAATAAAAGCCTCCCCAATGTCGTTGCGGTTTCTTCCTTATAAACATCTTATAAACGGCTTCCTTGTACTGACTCTTCCTTCATCACTGAGCTATCTTGATTAAACCTGAAATACACCAAAATCTCTTCAGTCCTACATGTTACAAGTTGTTGTACATATTCTGTTTCTTTAAAAAATAACGAAGATTTTATGATCCTAATGTTTATTAAGTAAATAAAAATAATAGTATGAGTAAAGATTTCAACAGTATACAGTAAAAGTGCTAAAGTAAACCATTCAAGTGTTTCTATTAGCACATTTGCGGTCATTGTTTTTTACTTATGTAATAATATTATGTGCACATACACGCAAAAGGCGGAGAAATCATTACTTTTTAGGGTTCCGTAACTGAAGGGAGCCAACAGGACCCTATCATTAAACATCCGCTGTCCGTCCAGCCGTCTGTCTGCCTGTCTGTTTGTCAGTCAGCTGGTCGTATGTATCTCATGAACCGTAATATGTAGAGAGTTGCCACAGAGTGTGTATTTCTATTGCCGCTATAACAACAAATAAATCCTTTATGTGCGACTCGCACTTGACCTGTTTTTACTTTATACACGTGTATTTAATGAAACAGGTAAATCGGAAAAGTGGATTAAACTAAAGTAAGGTTCTTCTGAGCCACCGCTGCCTGTCCACCAATCCCTCCGTCTGTCTGCCTGTCTGTCTGTCTGTCTGTCAGCTGGTTGTATGTATGTCAAGAAGCGTAATTCCGTAAACCGTAACAATAAATAATAAAAATTAAAATGACCGTCATGTAAATAAGAAAAGAACATAATCCTACCAATGTTTCCTACCAATTACAATCCGGGTACTTATCTTTAAAACAAGAGTGAATAGGCACCTTCTAGGTAAACGCGTCCCATCTTAGACCACATCGTCACTTTCCATCAGGTGTGCTTGTTGTCAAGCGCTTGTCTATAGTAAATAAAAAAATAATCTTGTACGATGGTACGGAACCCTTCGTGTGCGAGGCCGACTCGCACTTGACCGGTTTTTATATTGTACACGTGTATTCCAAAGTCATTAGTGCGAGATACATTAATGAAACAGGTAAATCGAGAAAGTGGATTAAACTAAAGCAAGGTTCGCAATGTGGGTTATGTACACGTGTTAATCAACTCTAAGTAAAGTCTTTGGATTACTCTCACGGTACTCAAACACTGAAGATTAATAAATACGTATACTTACTTTTCTATTTAGTAGAAAGCTTCGGTTTCTGTCCCATGTGCAACGGTATTGTATTGATAATAATATTCTTTTGGGACTATAACAATCTGACTCAAATTATATTTACATCTTGATAATCTAATTAGGTTCATATTTTAAACCAATTTGACAATAGATACGAACTACATATAAAAAAAAGTATACCTAATACTTACTTAAATATTTAATGACTCAATTTCGACGTTTATAAAACTGTAACTCAACGATTTTTGTACATTAATTATTATTGTTTAAAAAAATTCTTATTGCAAGAAGCGTTATTCTTGTTATACGAGAATAGAGTCGAAAACAGTATTTTTTTTTTCACTGTCCGTTTGTCCTCTATCTATCTTCTAGATAACATTCAACGTACTTTACTCAGACACTGGATCATCCTGAGGAGATTTAGACTCCACCACACAAAAAATAGATCATAATTTGTGTAGTGTTATGTGTTGGTGGTGTATCCTATTGCTTGCCTTTTCTGCTTAGTAGTGGTAGGGCGGATGGTGCATATCGCATGCTGCTACCATACAATTTATCTGTTTTGGCGGATTATAGAGAATTAACAGGGCTCGCTCCGTCACTTACTCCATACAATCGTAGTTTCAATTTCATTTGAATATTAAGCAACCAAAGTCCATGAAATTTTGCAGACATATTCTAGAAAGTAATACCTATCTGTTCCTGTGGTGTTTTAGATTTTTCTGAAAATATGTAGTTTTAAAATTACAGGGGATCAAAGATTTGTATGTGAATTTTTAAGACCGCGTAACTTTGAAACCGAATATTTTAACAGAAAGGAAAACCACAGGCATAGATATTAGTTTCTAGAATATGTCTGCAAAATTTCATGGATTTTGGTTGCTTAATATTCAAATGAAATTGGAACTACGTTTGTATGGAGCAAGTGACGTAGAGACCCCTCTCAAGGTTGTGGCACTAGCTGTGGTGCGAACCAGAGTAACCGACATAGCTCAGCGAGTTGCAAAGCTGAAGTGGCAATGGGCAGGGCACATGTTCGTAAACCCGATAGACGTTGGGGTCCCAAGATGCTGGAATGCTGACCTTGCACAGGAAAGCGCAGCGTTGGAAGAGCTCCCCTCCCATTAAATGGACAGATTCCTGGTGGATTCAGGCACCGTAAGACTGTGGCGTATGGAAGACCCTCCAAGAAACCTATGTCCAGCTGTGGGCGTCTATTGGTTGAAGGTGATGATGATAAATCTTTGGTTCCTTGTAGGATATGGTATATTATAGGTTTATTCTAGTTGTATTTCCTAAAATCTGTTAAATAAATTAGACAGCTAAAATTTGGGATATGCAATGCAAAGCACAGTATGAATGAAAGTTGGCGACCTCCAATCTGCACGTAGGCGGCTGTTGCAAGCAGTTCTGCCTCACTTCTGTGGATGCGATCCATTCACAAAACTGTACGCGTGGGTGTAGCCACGCTTTATATCACACATTAATAAAACAAACATGTTTTAGCGCGTGTCTCAGAGACGCCAAGGTAAAAACATTGCCATTAAATAATTACGTTATAAAAATTGTATAATACAGAAGTGACTTATACCAACTCGTATATAACTAGATGATCCCCCAACATCGCGTCTGCATGGATTTAGGCTTTTTAAAAATTCCAAGGGAAACTTTTCGATTTTTCGGCATAAAAGGTAACCTATATTCGTATTCGGGATGCAATAGGTATTACATATATGCCTCTGTTCTAAATGGGCGATGCCCTCAACTTCTTCCAGGGGGGATTTTGTTTTTTTTTTTAAATCACGTGTGAACTCTTTTATTTACCGGGACAAAAAGTATAGTCTATGAGATCCCAGGGCACAACCTATCGTGGGCCGTAAAAAGCTAGCAGATAGATAGACAAAGACACTTTCGCTGTCTCGCCACTCACCATTTTTGGGTATAATTATAAATCGAAAATAAGTTAAGGATTTTTTCCCCGTGATTCCCATCCAGAGGATTTAAAGATCCTTCAGAATTTCTTAAAAGCCTTTCTTAGATTTCCATGTTCTACATATAAATAGAACTCAGATGCAAAATCTCAAGTATTTTGGCCCAGCTGTTCGAGCTATCAGTACGTTGATCCGACATTTAGTTTTCTCTTTTTATATAGGTAACATAATGTGTATAGAATAGATAAATTAGTACATTTTAGATACATATACATAAGTATATTATTTTGAAGATCTGAACTTATCCATAAAATTAATGAAGGAGGTGTTCGTTAGAAAACATTTTTTTGAACATTCTTTATGTTAAAAAAAAAATATAACATGGCATTGATCCACGTTAACCATTAACAACTTAAGCTGTCGACTAATTATTTATACAGAATTTTTTAAAATGTGGCAATCTATCACTTATAATCTGGTTACACACCTTGGAAGGAAATGTGTCTAATCATAGTAAAGATCTGTTTTGAACATCTCAAATCTTTGTAGATTGCTGCGAGATATTAACTAAGTACAAGTTTTTTCATTTAGGACACAAGTTAGTACTTTTGTCTTATAATATAAGTAAGTTCCAACTTGTGTCATGTTCGAATTTCAAAATAGTACATGGTATTTGAGGATAGGTAGAGCCAAATGCAATAACATTATAATGTTATCTAACACAATAAACATGTACACAACGTTCATAATACTATTAAAAACATGGTGTATAAAATTCGTGATTGGTTATGGGTTAGGAGATGTACAAAACACAAGGGTGTGGAAGAAATAGTGCTCTTCAAATGTAACCCAAGTGACTTCACTTTATGATATCATCATTGGCCTAATGGAAGCGCCTGAAATCACAGAGATACCTACCCAACTACTATAACATAATTTAACATAATAAATGGATGATAATATTATCTCGTTAGGCGGTTTGACTTTGGTAGCAGTCTTGCTAGCTAGCAATCTCGGAGCTTCGTACCAGACCAGACCTGAACCGAATCATTAATAAATAACCAAATTGACGCAGCCAAGATTCGAAGCCGGAACCTGCTATTTATAAGGCCACAGTGCATACCAACGCGTATTATAGGTTTACCTAACTAGTGATAATAATACTGGGACCGACATCGACAGTTTAATGTGGCAGTTGTTCCCAGACTGTCGTCATCATTAACAATGTAACAATATTTATAGATTGCTCGTAGCCAGGCGGTAAGCAATCAGGTGCCAACTCTAGGTGCAACTTATAAAGCTTGCATTACGTTCTAGCCTATATACATTTTAAGTAGAAAAATCGGACAAGTTAGAATCGTTTTTGTACAGAAATTGTTCCGTGAAAGCTTGCCGTGAACCAAAATCAAAATTGATTACAATTTTTTTATATTTTCTTGGTCGGTCATAGTTTATTAATAAAACATTTATTGATGAAAGCTGTGTGATAATTTTATTTTTAATCCATACTAATATTATAAATGTGAAAATGTGTCTGTCTGTCTGCCTACTAGCTTTTCAAAACCTATCCGTTTGATCAATTCTGCTGAAAGGCACAAAGAGCTTGCACAACCGTACAGCTTTAATAATATACTTATCTGAAATAAGTACCCACCGAGGTGATTTCTCCAATGTTCCATTTTCTTTTTGAGTAACTACGGAACACTAAAACCCTAGCCGCAATAGAGATTGCACTGGATGGTCTGGTGTTGCTAGCCCCCGACAGCTAGTTACGCGATAACCATCTCACGATAACCAGGGCTTCTTTATGGACCAGCTCACGTTCATATTTCCAAACAGATGGACGGCTATAATATAAGCCAATTTAGTTATGCCGGCCACTTAAGGCTGAGTGCTCATTGGTGTTTATTTATTTAGAACTACAAACAAATCTATAGGTATCTACATAAATTTTGTAAGCTGCTGATCAATTGAGAATACAGAAAAAGTTTTGAAGCGTCTAGTGGTTAAGTAAGATGTCGGTGTCCTAGTCGGGGAGTCCGGGGTTTGTTCCCGGGCACGTCTCGTACTATAAAAGTATGTGTGTTTTAAGCAATTAAATATCACTTACTTTAACGGTGAAGAAAAACATCGTGAGGCATGCCTCAGAGTTTTGCATGATGTTCTCATAGGCGAGTGAAGTCTGCCGATTCGCACTTGGCTATAGCGTCGTGAATTATGGTAAAACTCTTCTCATTCTGAGAGGAGACCCGTGCCCAATAGTGAGCCTTCGATGGCTCCAAACTCAATTGTGTGATTGGATGAATTCATGGAGTTCTTGCTGCGACGAGGTATTTTAGTGAATTGCGAAAGAGCATCGGCTAATCAGCGTTAATTGGTCACACTGAGCTGATATTTTACAGCAATCGACCAGCGGGTAATCTGACTTACATACCAATTGACAGCTAAAACGACAGGTTTATTGGAAAAATTAAAAATTTTCAAATAATTTTTAAAATAAATGGGGGAAAAAATTAAATCGCGGAACCGGCAGGATTCAAACCTCCCGTTTTTTTGGGTATCACATCTGAAGCGGCTTTGACTGCTAGGCTACAGCTTCTCTGCATCCAATGCCGAAAATTAAAAAGCTGCATTAAAATCAGTATGTCTTTATCCTAAAGTAAGGAACGGAATGGACCAGACGCGGACATATCTATGAGACGCGGTAATAAGACGGATTTATGAAATTTTACAGCGCGGCTTACCTTCGATGTCACGATCGCGACCAAAACCAGACACAAAATTCGTGGACGATCATAATAATACGGCATAAGTTAAAGCAAACGATACTTTTTGCAGCGACGATCGACAGCAATAATTTTAATATCGACAATTTAATATCGACAAAATCGCTTTTCGCTCAATAATGTTCATTGGTATTGGAAGATATGAAGCGGCTGCATGTTTCACTTAAGTAAGTCATAGCCAGCGATATAATATATGACGTCATAGCGATTTTTTGAGGCTTGGACACTCGTTTATATTTTTTACTTATATAAATCAATGGGCAATGTCCTTTTGATTATCCAATAGGTACCCACTACAGACTTATTTTCTCTTACATCAATGTTACCTATCCTATTCTATCGAAAATTCGACAAAATATCGATCCAATTTTGCAAAATCTCTGATCGCCCCTACGTGTGCTTTTGTCACTCCACAAAAAACTATAGAATATCCATATACGGCTATACGCTAACAGATACGTCTACGTCATTTTTGCGTAGGATGCAAATTTTAATATTTTGCTGTATTATAATTAAAAATAAAATAAAAAAGCATGAATTCTGAGAAGTTTTTATTGATCCGTCTGATATAGAAAGCGATTAAAGTAGCCCTTAACCCAGAATAATTAGTTATTTCGCAGATATTTCGCAATTAGTTCGCAGATAAGTCTTCTAAGGTGGATCTAACTTCTAATAAGAAACACGTTTTGATTATACTTATTTGCCTCGTGTAGAACAATGTAAGTGTGAAATGAGAACTTATATTACTACATAATTATGTAATAAAATTGCATGGAAAATTTCCATGAAATGCTTTAAGCGTACCTAATTAACACACTGCTGCAAAATTAGATCAATTTGAAAATCTATTCAATATAATATTTAATAGAGTAGGTATAAATATGCAACATCATATTAAATTAATATGTGTATGTATCATTTATCACATCACCCAGTGGTAGTCCACTGACAAACATATGTATTAAACAATATGTGCAGAAAAACATCGTGAGGAAACCTGCATGCCTGAGAGTTCTCCATAATATTCTCAAAGGTGTGTAAATTCGGCCACCCCTCATTTGGCCAGCGTGGCGGATTTATAGCCTACACCGTTCTCATTCTTAGAGGAATTCTATTAAAAATATGATCCTGAGAAAAGCATATAATACTATCGAAGATTATGTAAATGATAAAAAAGCGTGGATTTGACCTGCAATTCGCTCCAGCAATGCGCAGGACTTCAATTGCTTTTATACATGGCATAATATTGTATATCAAATCTTTGAAAAGAGCAACCGCCGAGTTTCTTGCTGGTTCTACTCGGTAGGAAAGGCATTCCGAACCAGTGGTAGATGCTTTTGACGATTCAAAAGAACTTGTAAAAGTCTGATTGAATAAAAATATTTTGAATTTGAATTTGAGAGGAGTCCTGCACCCAGTTGTGGGCTGGTGTATCGTTGATGATGATGAACCATATTATAAATCTCTAACAGCAAAGGAGTTATCTTTGTGCCACTCGTTATTTGTAAGCGTATGTTTAATTAATTACCACGTGTTGCCTTTTTTACTTGCCTCGTGATATATTGCAAAAAGTGGTATCATTAGCACACCTCGTGAATAATTCACGGAAGATTATTGTTATTTATGAAGTTATTCCAATTAAGTAAGTATACAATATGTAACAAGTATTTACTCTAAGTATTTATCATATACTCCTTGAATTCACCACTGGTTCAGTTTATTGCTGGAGCGATCTGCGACTCAAATCCACGTTCTTTTATCATTTACATAATATTCTTCGATTGTCTTGTTTCAGGAGCACTTAATTACTTTCTATAGATTTTTAAGTTTGTGTAAACGCAAGCCTAAAATTGATTGCGGAATTTTAATATAAAAGATTACCTTTCTGCCCACAAACGAGTTTCGGATTTTTGGAGGCGGAGCGCAGGAGTCGCGAGCCTATTACGATTTCTAAGCGTGTAAAATGATTTTATAATACAGGGACTCCTAATCTACTCATCTATAAGAATAAGCCTATAAATAAATTTAAATGATTAAACTGCATAACTCTGCATACTTTGTGTTACAAAGTTAGAGTTTTAAGAATTTCATTTTCAACATATTTCCAGATAGTATAAGTAATCAAGATTAACGTTACGATGAACGTTAATAAATAAAACCAGATTATCCTCGGACCGATCTAATCAGATCGTGTTTATATTACGAAAGATTTCTAGGATGACGTGAAGAAAACTTAACACACCTCATTTATACTGCACGACACGTAAGTGCCTACTTAAAAATATTGTAATATTATACCGAACTTAATATTACTTTATCAACGACATAACTCAGAACATTTTCACTGGTAACGATCGAGATGTTTGTTACAACAACTAGTAGAACTATTACACTACTACAATACTATTATACATTGTATTTAGTGCTACCTGCAACTTTCTTACATTTTAGAGGTAGGTATATTAAATAGCTCTAGTTAGATCACACTGCACTGATTGGTGCGATTTCAATTTGCGTTAGACGCATGCGCAAACTACCCAGACATATGCCTGTGCGCATGCATCATGCTCGCTAGCAATAGCGCAGATTGCGCGCACTCTCTTACAACCTCTGTCTTCTCCCTCATTTGTGACATACACGCAACACGCACAAGTTTAATATAAAATTATAATGCTATGTGTAAACGTACACGCTATTTGTATGCACTGCTTAAAAGTGCACCAGAAGTGTAATAAAACCAGTTCGCTATCTAGTAGCACAGATTCAGGATAGCTGTGCTAGTAGGTCGAAAGGTATACTCTAGGTACGCCGGCCTCCACTAGGTACAACTAGCCATTAGGTATAGCTATGGTGACTGTGTACAAGGTCACCAGCCCGGCTAGCATGGGCAGTAGATAAAAATTATATCCCCGATTATATCCACTGATTTCTTATGACATCAGTGGATATAATCGGGGGATATAATTTTTATCTACTGCCCATGCTAGCCGGGCAGTATGGTTTTCTTTATCATAATGACGTAAATCGTAACTAATTAAAACGCAAATCATCGACGGAAATACAAGAAGAATAAAAGTGTAGGTAGGTACGTTAAAATGACCATTAGTTCCAAGCCTACGTCTTTAATGGCATTTGTATCAGTATGAAAAAGTCGTTCCCGTGTCGTGTCGTTGTCGTGTTGAGAAAATAGACTTGCCTCTTATCTCAATTTAAACTATAACATATAGGACCTCCTTGTTACGCTATTTATTATTTACTAATCACTTATCTAACCCGCTCTCTCGAACGACAGATCTTGTTAGCTTGATACCCGTGGAATATTTCCCATTTGTGTTGCTCTATGATTGTTTTTGCATGCAAATTGCAAGTTGTAAATATATCGCCGACTGTCGATTAGCTATCGCGGAGTTTCCATTTATCGCAATAACATTTTGTGCCAATATGGTATCAATTTTAATGTGATTTACTTATTTGGTTGTAATTGTTTATTGTGCAGAGTGTATTTTATTAATACCGATAGATTATTGCTTTTCGTTGTCTAACATAGTGTTTAGATTTGTCGGTTTTGCTTCAATTGTTATTATATTCGTGTACCTACTTGTACTTATTGGGTCTGTGATATCGATTGTTATTTATTAGGTTATAGTATTAGTGTTGATATAGTCAACACTAGTAAATACCATAACCGTTCATAAATATTTTCGGTTATGAGCCATTTTTCTTTTTTAGGATTCCGTAACAACATGGTAAAAAACCGGCCAAGGAAGTGGTGCTAAATTCGATGCGTATTTTTTGTTCCTCCTTACGCTTCTCCAATATTTCTACACCGATTTGCGTATTTTTTAAGTTGTATGATTCTGACTTAACACAAAAAGTGTCTGAAAATACCATTTCCCCTCCATTTTCCCCGAAACTTGCAAAATAAAAAACCTGAAAGTTAATTTTTTTGATTAAAATAAGATCGACCGTCTAACACAATTTTCAGAAATCAGCAATACTTCTGCGAGTGAATACCTACAAACAGTTATAAATGGTCCCATACAAAATGGATTTATTTTTGAGGTTGTTCAACAACTTTATCAAATAACTAAGTATGTTTACAATTCCATCCAAGATAGATACAGAACCCTCCATAGGTGAGTCTGCTTCGTACTTGGCAGGTTTTTAAATTAGTTCTCCATATTAATAATAAGTGTAAAAAGGGTTTAACCAACAAAAACAATATTCCGAGATAATTACATTTGAAAGTTCAGACTTCATTTTCGTTATATCCTTAGGTAATATTAAACGCCAAATCCGTTTTTTATGATTCCATATGTTATAAGATTTATCTACCTTTGAGTTCTCATAAATAAAGTTTTTTTTTAATTATTACATATAATTAAGCAAACATTGACAGAAATGTAATTTAACTAAATTAAAAGTTTTTCCACCAGGCCGTTATACAAAATGTGTAGTTAAACCGTTTTAATCCAAAATATCTTCGTATTTACTGAATTTTCTACTATTTAACCTGCATTATCAGATAGGAAATCGAAAGATGAATTCAACGATACCACTTGATTTCGATGATTTGTTCAGTTGAACCCTTTTTACACTCACTCTTTCAATTTAATTATGCTGATTTATTGTTCCTACTCATAAAATCTAATCTATTGGTTTTCCGAATTATAAATCAATAGAAGAATAACATTTAATAATGAAAGAGGTTGGTTTTAATGGCTTTATTGATGGACCTTAAATCAAGAGAACACAAAGGGTTATGAATCTTTTGCTTTATTTAATGTCTTCACAATGGCTCATCAGAGGTCGTAACCGTAATTTTTGTAGGTAATGTGATCTTAAAATCATTATAATAATAAAATACTGCGTTACTATACGAGCACTTTCCATGACAGTAGTAGTAGGGGATTCGCCGGTTCTGCCCCAGGCCCTGGCCCCCTCCCATGCCTCGCTGCCTCAGCCCCCTCCGTGGATCGAAACCTAAAAAAAAAAAAAAAAAAAAAAAAAAAAAAAAAAAAAAAAAAAAGGTTTTGGGGTACGCTGAATCGATTGCGCTCACTCCCGACGTCGTATCTCTAACGGTTGCAAAGTTAGCTTTTCGAAAAACTAATCCCTAGTTCGTTATCTAATTGCTTAATCACCTACTAATGACGCTCTATTGTTCGCTGGCTCGTTGCTTCATTCTATGGGTTTTAAAGGAAACGCATGAATCATAACTACTCTTTATTAGCCTTCAAATATTGATTTAAATAACTCACATAAAAATATATCATTCTCTACTGTATTTTCATTGAATAAATCTAAAAAATCTGAACTTGTATAGTAACCTGAAAACATGAAATACAAATACATTATACAATATTCTCCACAAACTGATGTGTAATCATTCTGTATCCGCCTTGTATTGAATTGCCATATTCTTGTATTTCTTTCCAAGAACTGCTTATGATATTTTGGTGGTGCTCGTCCAAATGAATCAAAATATTGTCCAACACCATTTGTATCTATATATATGGCTATCCAATGCGATCCTGGTTTATAATCGGGGTCTAGATTGCTTATTAAATAGGCGGGTGTTTCAACATAAATCGGTAACCGGTTTGCGGCATACACATTGTCTTGCAGACTTGGGTGGATTCTTCTTAAATATGTCTTTATCCCTATTGTATTCATATTACTTCAATACTACTGATCTTATCGCTGTCGAGGATCATACATGAATGGGACGTAAGACCATGTTATTTCAGATATATTATAAATCATCATCATCATCATGATCAACCCATCGCCGGCTCACTACAGAGCACGGGTCTCCTCTCAGAATGAGAAGGGTTTTTTGGCCATAGTCTACCACGCTGGCTGAGTGTGGATTGGCAGACTTCGCACACCTTTAAGAACACTATGGAGAACTCTCAAGCATGCAGGTTCCCTCATGATGTTTTCCTTCACCATTAAAACAGTGTTATTTAATTAAGTACTTGAAACGCACAAGACTTCGAAAAGTTAGAGGTGCGTGCCTGGAATTGAACCCCGACCTCCGATTAGAAGGTGGACGTCTTAACCACTAGGCTATCACAGCATAGTCTTATTAAAAATAATGGTCCATAACTTAAATAAAAACAAAAAATATTTCTTGTATCAGTGTTTTATTACAAACCTTAATAATAATGTAGGTACAAATTATAACTTAATCTATTTACAGAAATTAGGTTTCTTAGCTGCTATAGTCCACGCTTACATTACGATTTTTATCAATTTCAATAACATTGTCAAACTCTGCATATACGATGCAGTTTATCGTTTCAGGAATAGCTGAATCAAAGCGAACTTCTAGCCTCACACTACCGTGCTTTATAAGATTCCAATGACTAGAGTGAGCTGATAAATCAGGAGTTAAATCGAATGCTAAGAGACAATAGCCTTTTGCATATTGTTCCCTAGATATTCCGTTCCCTTCATTTAAAAAATGGATTCCCGTGCCTGAGAATAACGTATGATAGGCTGAACTGAAAGTATTATCATCGAATGATGGTTGCAAAGCTTTTGAAGGTATTTGTTGGCCATCAATATATAAACTAAATGTATTCATATGATAATTTTCAAAGTTGAATGGATTTTTCGTAAGAGTTCCATTAAATGCTGCGTTGTTAACAAATCCGACAATACATCTTTTAGGAACTTGACCAAGAAAAATATTATCGAGTGTTTTACCCTGAACCCCTGAAGGAATTGTTAAAACTTTAACTTCCGCTCGAGTTATTGGATATTTTGCAGTAGTAGATGCTAAAACTTTTTGATGTGCAAGTAATACAGTCAGAGCAAGTAGTACAGGCGCGTGTCGATTAGTCATTATTCATTCCAGGTATTTGAAATTCCGTAGGTTCGTCATTAGAAAATTCCAACAATACATCTTTATCTAGGTAGTTAGCTTATCACGTTCCTTTTGGCTTTGTTCAATAATTGCTACAATCACTAACCACATTTTTTGAAATATTGATTACAAAACCTTTTTCGATAATATGCTGTTTAACTAGTTGTTATCGGTGCAAATACATTTTTCACTAACGATAATGGCATTGGTTTTACTATATAAGCTCAAAATAAATAATTTCTGTCATATTTACTACCTCGTTTCTACTGAAGAGTACTGAGAGAGTACAGTTTGACTTTAAATCTATATTGTGTTCATACAAGTGTTTATTAGCAGTGTGTGATTAGGAAGTGTCGTGTGATAAACAATGGAGGTGAGTGTGTAATTTATTTTCTTTTAGTTCCCTTTAAATTAATGTAAATATTTATGATATCGGTATGATAGTTTATTTTTATTGTTACAGAATATATCGTACTCCCCTTGCAACAGTCAAGAAAACAATACATATAAGCAATATTACTTTCCTGCGAATTTGGTAGAAGAAGAAACACAAAATTTGCTCATAGATCATGAAATGCCATCAAAGAAAATGAAAAGGAAATCTGAAAATATAGACATTTTTTTCGAGTCATCCCCAAAAAATAAAAACAAAACTAGTTCAACAGTAGCTCGAGCTAACAAAGATGGCAGTATATCGTATATATCTACGAACTCCAACGATGGTGCGACAGCCACACATCTCATTAAATTAGAGGTGTATGACCTAAAAAAACTAGCCAAAATACCTCAGTCTCAACACTGGAAACATGCTAATGTAAAAATCAAATATTATACAGAAAAGGCTAATGGAAATTTTGCGAACACGAATGAGATAATTTATAATATTACAAAAGAAATCGCAGAAACAGAGGGTTGTAAAAAATACTCATTTAATAATTAATAACTTAATCTATCATTAGTAAACTACCTCACATAAATACTTCACCATAATTTAATTTGTGAGATTAATTCGACGTAACACTTATACAAGCAGTATAAAAACACATTGTAAATCCTATAGTAATGTCAGTAAGCCACCTGGTGCTGTTAATGAATAAGTCTCCCTCTGTAGTCTTATAAACTGTTAGCAATGGAAGATACAATTGACAGCTGTGTTAGCACATTTTTCAACACTTCAATTAATGATGAGGAACTCATTGAGGCTTTAGATTATTTTGACTTACTGGATCCAGCATATGACAATGAATTGTATAATATATGTGAAGCAATTGATTCAATCATGTAAGTATTTAAACATTATTCTTTTTAAAATTATATAATGTGTATTATTGATTGTTTTTATATGCTTCTATTTTTAATTTCTAGCCCAACTAAACAGAAACTTCAAATTGGTGGAGCTTTAAAGCGGTCCAATGATTTCACCGTGAACAACTCTGCGAAAAGAGTGAAATATAATGAGGGAGCCTCAACTTCATCTATTCAACACTCAGAAAATAACTCCACTACACCATCTGCATATTCAGAAGGTAATAAAGTGAAGTGTGATATTTGCAATATTTTTATAACCAAAAGGTATTTTTCTAATCATTTAAAAAGTAATTTACATAAAAATAATCATTTAAAGTCGCACCCATCATTATCGAATGTTTCTGTAATTGATTCAGCTTTTGGACAAAGAATAATAACGTACATGATAAATAGTAAAAATGATGATTTATCGATTTTTAAGACTCCTGAATCATTTTTGAACTCAATAAAAAATGATATTTTATTCCTAGTTCAAGAGTCGATCAAAGAACATACAGTTTTTAAGGTAAACTTCATTTTACACGCAGACTTTATACAACAAACCAAACAATTGACAAATTCATTTGACTTTCAAACATCAAACTATATAGTTTTCCGTGGAGACGATCTAAATATTTTCCTGTCATCATTATGTGACACTTTTAAAAATAAAATTAGTTCTTTTGAAAGAAAAGACAGTGGCTGGAGTTTAACAAACATAAAATGCTTACATATGAATGTAAATAAATTTAACCCGCTTCGTGGTACATCTTATATTGATTTACCTCAAGATATTAGAGCAAAAAAAGCGGTGATAAAATGTTAAAAATGCTGATTATATGTGTTTCAAATGGGCATTACTTTCTGCTTTATATCCTCCTGCTAATAACAAAACCGATAGAGTCTCGTCATACAGCATGCATTCAGATAAACTTAAATTTGATGGTATATCATTTCCAGTCAAATTAACGGATATACCTAAAGTTGAAAAGCAAAACAATATAAGTGTGAATGTTTTTGGCTTAGAATATAATAAAGAAAAGAAAAATCATAGTATTGTAGGTCCCCTCTATTTTACAAAATCTCGAAATAGTACTCATGTTAATTTATTATTAATCTCAAATCAAACAAACTCGCATTATTGCTATATTAAAAACATGTCACGACTAGTTAGCAAGCAAATTTCAAACCAAGAACATGCCATTTATTTATGTGATGGGTGTCTTTTACATTTTCCTACACAGGAGAGATTAGAAACCCACCAACAAAATGATTGCGTTCATATCATTACAGAATTACCAAACAGTGAACTATCTAAAAAAAATTGGTTTGGACAACCATCATCAAACAATAAAATAAAGTTTGATAAGTTTAATAAAAAGTTAAGAATACCATTTGTAATATATGCTGATTTCGAAGCGTTTTTAAAACCAATAAATTCATGTTCAAACGATCCCTCTAAACCTTTTACTGAGAATATTCAGAAACACGAAGTGTATAGTTTTGGATATTATATTAAATGTTCATACGATGATAGCCTTTCAAAATATGAAACATACAGCGGTCCAGATTGCACTAAAGTATTCATGGAACGACTCTATGAGGACATAAAACTAATATGCAGAAAAAATAGTTTTCAAAAACACCCAAACCCACTAACAAAAGATGATGAAATAACTATTGCAAATTCTCATAACTGTCACATATGCGAATCAAGACTGAATGGAGAATCCATTCTGGACTTTGACTGGCATACTGGAAATCTAAGAGGTGTAGCACATGAATCATGTGTGGAAAAATATCGCGCTCCCCGTCATATTCCTGTAATTTTACATAATCTTAGTAATTATGACGCACATTTCATTGTTCATTCATTAAATTTTACGGAAGGTGAAATCGAAGTAATACCTCAAAATAAAGAAAGATATATTTCGTTTTCAAAAATATTAAATGTTAATAACCAACAGATAAGTTTGAGATTCATAGATTCTTTCAAATTTTTGCCGTGCAGTCTTGATCAATTAGCAAAAAATCTCAATGACGATCAATTTAGATCGTTAAAAAGAAACTTTCCTCATAATGATGACTTTAGTCGTTTAAGAAGAAAAGGTATTTATCCGTATGAATACATGACTTCCATTGAATGTTTAAAATCATCATCACTCCCATGTCAACCTCAATTTTACAATTCGCTGTCTAATTCCCATGTTTCCGATGATGACTATAATCATGCAAAAGATATTTGGAGTCATTTTTCTTGTCAAAACATGTTAGATTATTCGAATCTGTATTTGCAAACGGATGTTTTGTTATTAACGGATATATATGAAAATTTTCGTGATATTTGCATCAAAACATACGGATTAGATCCAGCTCATTATTACACAGCTCCAGGTTTAAGTTGGGATGCCATGCTTAAATATACTCAAATTGAGCTAGAGTTATTGACCGACTATGATAAAATAGCTTTTATTAAAACTGGGATCAGAGGAGGCATATCTCAATGTAGCAATCGTTATGCAAAAGCAAATAATCAGTTTATGGAAGATTATGATAAGGAAAAACCCAAATCGTATCTAACATATTTAGACGCTAATAATCTTTATGGTTGGGCCATGTCCCAGTATCTTCCAACAGGTGGGTTTGAATGGGTAAACACTGAAACAAACTTTAAGGTATCAGACACATCGGATATTGGCTTTATTCTTGAAGTCGATTTGGAGTATCCTAATGAACTTCATGATTTGCATTCCAACTTACCTTTATGCCCTGAAAATCTTCGTATCGGGAATTCTAAAGATATCAAGTTAGTACCCAATCTTAATAATAAAACGAAATATAAAATTCATTATAGAAATCTAAAACAATGTCTTAGTATGGGTATAAAGTTAACTAAAATTCATAGAATATTAAAATTTAACCAAAGTCCTTGGTTACAAACATATATAGATTTAAATACGAATATGCGAACTTTGGCTACTTCAGATTTTGAGAAAGATTTTTACAAATTAATGAACAATTCCGTTTTCGGCAAGACTATGGAAAATATCGAAAAGAGAGTCAATGTTAAAATGTTAACGCATTGGGAAAATCGTGGTAAAGTCTTAGGGGCACAAGACTTAATTGCTAAACCTGAATTCCATAGCTTAGCCGTTTTCAACGATAACTTGGTAGCAATACAGTTGCGCAGAACCAAATTAACTTATAACAAACCAATTTATTTGGGTTTTTGTATTTTAGACATTTCTAAAACTTTAATGTATGAATTCCATTATAATTATATGATAAAAAAATTTAACAAGAATATTAAGTTATTGTATACAGATACAGATAGTTTAATTTATCAAATTTTTACAGACAATTTTTATGAAGATATAAAATGTGATCTAATTAATTATTTCGATACATCCGATTATCCACAAGATAATATTTACGGCTATCCAAAAATAAATAAAAAAAAGTTAGGATTCTTTAAAGATGAAAATAATGGGAAAATTTTAAGAGAATTCGTAGGATTAAGATCAAAAATGTATGCACTGGATGTGGACCATAAAACTTTTGCAAAAGCAAAAGGAGTAAATAAAAGTGTCACAAAAAATATGACCATGGAAAATTACAGATCGTGTCTACTTGATAAAAAAATTCAGTATTGTAATATGCTAAGATTTCGATCCATCAAACATGCGATTTTCACACAAAACATTAATAAAACTTGTCTGTCGTATAATGACACCAAGCGGTATATTTTACAAAATGATATTGACACATTAGCTTGGGGTCATTATAAAATTAGTAATAATGAGATATTTTAAGAAATGTAGTGTAAGGAATTTTTAATGTAATTTGATGTGTCTTTAATTTATTTATTTTTTACCTGTAAATATTTTAAGGAATTTTTATTGTAATTTGATGTGTCTTTTATTTTATTTTTTTACTTGTAAATACTATATAGTTTTAAGAAATTGATTTTAACTTTCGTCTTTATATGTATTTTATTACAACTTTCCTCCAGTTCATTTTTGTAAATAGATTTAAAAAAAAAAAAAATGTTTAATGTGATTTATTTCTTTTTGATTTTTATTTTGTTTCATAGAACTTTTATTCCATTGTATATAATGTATATTAAGTAAAATAAAATGTTATACTGTCACTGAAATGTCTCAGTCTTTTTTTAAACCTTTCAAGTAACACACGTTACAATGTTGTGTTTTATTCATCCATTTACTGCAATCGTAGCTGGTCCAAGTGGTTGTGGAAAATCAAATTTTGTTACAAATTTCATAAAATATGTGAAAGAAATTTGCAGTAGAGACTTTGCTGAAATTACTTGGTGTTATGATGAAATGCAACCACTATATAATTTATCAAATGTTAACTATCATCAAGGAATTCCTGATCTTACAATGTTTGATGGCAAAGATGCTCACCTTGTTATAATTGATGATCTTATGAGAGAATCTGATGGTCGTATTGTAGATATTTTCACTAAAGGTAGTCATCACAGAAACTTAAGTGTTTTTTATATTACTCAAAATTTATTTCATCAGGGAAAAGGACAAAGAGATATATCTTTGAATTCAAGTTACATTATTTATTTTAAAAATCCTCGTGATAAAACACAAATACGATACCTATCAAGACAAGTGTCACCAGAAAATTCAAAATTCATTGAGGATGCCTATAAGGATGCGACAAAAGAAGCACATGGATATTTGATGATTGATCTGAAACAAGATACAAATGACATGTGTCGAATTAAGTCAAAAATATTTCCCTCTGATGAATGTTGCGTCGTATATATCCCACCAAAAGATTATAAATATTTAAAGAATCATCAAATTCCTATCATTTACAAATAATGCATCGAAGCCTAAAGACACATAAAGAGCTGCTACAAGCGTTGCATACACTTAAACCTAAATATCAAAAAGCATTATTAAAATCCTGTGAAGAAGAAGAGATAAATTGCATTTGTGAGTGCATTCACAACGTATTACAAGGTAAAGTTCCACTAGAAGATAGACGAAAGAAAAAGTTAAAAAAATTTAAAAGTATACTTCGCACTTTGGTTCGCAAGGGAAAAAATAAACTAAGAAAAAAGATATTGATTCAAAAAGGAGGAGCATTTTTACCTTTAATTTTGGGTTCTATTTTGAGTGGATTAGTATCATCTATAGTTTAAAATGGAAAATGCTAAAAAAATGTTGCTTGTTGAGCCTAGTTTTATAGAAAAACTAAAGCAGCATACCAATACTGAAAATCCTATGTCCCGATTAGATGCAGAAATGCAAAAGATTTTAAATAGTAATATCGAAGATCGGAAAAAATGTATTTTATATCTACAAATTCTACAAAGATACCTACATTTTACCGAAGGAGAACGACAACCTATCGAGTTGCCAATCATTACTGACAATATAAATGAAACTAAGAGTTATAAAAATAACAACATGGAAAATAAAGACTTAGTATCGTTCGAGTCACCAACAGCTGAAGTGAAGGAAAATAAAAATTCGAATGAACATAGTCAACCACGTTACTCAACAACTCAAATACTAAGTCTTATACCAAAATCATATTTGAAAAAAGGTGAGCTGTTATTAAACTTGATTTCTTTGAGTAAAAATACAATTTATTGGGATGATGATGATGGTACAGTGATAATTAATAATGAAAAAGTCCCTGGAAGTAATATTGTTGATCTAATTAATGATTCGTTGAGACCACTAAAAAAAAGTGATCCAATAGGTTGGGAAAAGTTTGCCAAGGCATTACATGCAATCAAAGTACCATTGACTTACATCGGAAATTCTAAGAGGTCGGATTTTATTCATCAACTTCAGATGAAATCACTCGAAGGGAACTCTACATCTGATGAAAGAACTTTAAATACTCCACAAGGTAGTGGTGATAAATATATTAAAAAAATTAGGAAGAAAATTGATTGGGAAAAATGGACCCCTTATTAGAAATTAATAATATATATTATAATCCAAAACACCCAGCTGGGTTTAGTAGCATTGATAAATTATCAAAGACCATGAAAGGTAAAATGAGTAAAACGGATGTAAAGAAATGGTTACAATCACAAGAAACCTATACTCTTCATAAACCTGTTCACAGAAAGTTTTCTCGAAACAAATACATATTATCAAATCTCAATGAATTATGGCAGGCTGATCTTAGTGATATGAGAACTTATTCGAAATATAATGATGGTTTTAACTATATATTGTGTGTTATTGATGTCTTTAGTAAATATGCTTATGCTAGGTCGATGAAAAAGAAAAACTCTAAAACAATAATCGAATGTTTTGAAAGTATATTTAATGAATCTAATGCGACTCCTACACACATACAATCGGATAAAGGAACTGAGTTTGTTTCTAAAGATGTTAAAAAGTATTTTAAAAGCAAAAATATAAATTATTACACTACAAATAATCCTGATATAAAAGCAAGTATTGTAGAAAGGTTTCAAAGAACTCTGAAATCTAAAATGTGGCGCTATTTTACATACAAAAATACATATAAATACATAGATATTTTACAAGACTTGGTATATTCGTATAACCATAGTTTTCATTCTAGTATTAAGATGTGTCCTTGTGATGTTAGTTCTAACAATATAATGACTGTTTGGAGAAATTTATATGATAGGAAAGCAACTAACAAACCATCATCACAAAATTCACTACCTACATTTCATGTTGGTGATAATGTTAGAATTTCAAAATATAAACACATTTTTCAAAAAGGTTATGAATCTAACTGGAGTGATGAAATATTTGTTATATCTTCAATAATAGATAGATCCCCACATGTAGTTTACACATTGAAAGATTTACAAAACGAACCTATAGTTGGAACTTTTTATGAAAAAGAATTACAAAAAGTATTTTATGACCCCTCCTCAAATTATAAAATAGATAAAATCATTAGTTCTCGATACTCCGGCAACAGAAAAGAAGTGTTAGTGAAGTGGAAAGGTTATCCTGATAAATTTAACAGTTGGGTTTTAGAGTCTAATTTAAATCAAATATGATAAAGGAAAACTTTTATTTGACTTTACTTAGTAATAGTTCAATGGAATACTTCCCGGAAAACAAAACAACTATGTTTTCAACGAAGTTACCAAAATCCCTTATATTAGAAGGTGAATGGTTTGTTGGAGTTGTAGAAATTCAATATCCTTGTACGGTATTTACTGTTCAAGAACATGAAAATGTTATTAACACATCTAAATGGGTTTTGATGCCTGATGATGACACACATTCATTAGTGCACTATAAAGGACGGATTCCGGCCATGAACTATGACAGCATTCAACATGTTATAGAAACTTTAAATAGATATACTTTTGAAGAAATAGTATTTCATTATGATGAAATAACCAAACACGTATCAGTATCAATTTTGGATAACTCAATTGACACACTTAAGTTGTCAACCAAATTATGTTTACAACTTGGATTTGAACCAAACAAAAATCTTGCAGTAAATAAAATTGGGAGCTATCCTTCTAATTTAAAATTAGGGTTGCCATCTCAATTGTTTGTTTATTGTGATATAATAGAACCGCAAATTGTGGGGGATGTAATGGCTCCTCTTCTCAGAATTGTACCTTTAGATACGGCAACATATGTATATGGAGCAAATAAAATGCATATTTTCTCACCACCTCACTATTTACCTGTTATGCGGCGGGAGTTTGATACTATTGAAATAGATATAAGGTCAAGCACAGGCAATAAAATCCCATTCCAGTTTGGAACTGTGTGTATTAAACTTCACTTTAGAAAATTATAATGGATCCTTATCAAAAGATAACTTGTCCTTACGAGCAATATTATTCACATCAGGCTGGGTCAGGTATTGGAGTAATTTATAAAGGTGTACCATATCAACGTGGTCATGGTATTGGGAGTTTTCTTGGAGGATTGTTTAGGTCTATTTTACCACTACTCTCTAGTGGTGCTCGAGCTGTAGGAAAAGAAGCATTAAATGCAGGTGTTGGTCTTCTATCGGATATGGTTAGCGCACGACCTTTGGAAGATTCTATCAAAACTCGTCTTAAGGAAGCTAGTTCAAACTTAAAAAGGAAAGTTCATGACAAGATAGACAGAATTAATATGTCTGGCTCAGGATATATAACTAAAAGAAAACGCCAATCTTCATTCATTCAACCGCTGACAGCTAAAGTGAAAGCTATTAAAAAATCAAGGCTCAGTCAAAATAAAATAAAAGATATATTTTCTAATTAATTATGTCTTTTTTACATAATCATTCATGTGAGTGTATTAAATCAGAGTTAGATTTGTTTGCTTTGCCATCAACGCAAACAAGTATAGAAAATGGATTATGGATTCATTACAAACCCATTTCATCCCTTGCTGATGATGGACCGATAGAATTTCAAATACCTGGAACGAGTGAAGACTACATAGATTTATCTCATACGTTGATCCATTTAAAAGCTAAGATAGTGAATCAAGACTTATCAAAACTTAGTTCATCTGCAGTTGTAGCTCCAATTAACAATTGGTTACATTCAGTCTTCAGTCAGCTGGATGTATACTTGAATCAAAAACTCATTTCACCTCCAAACAATACATACGCTTACCGTGCTTACATTGAGACATTATTAAACTATGCGCCAGCAGCAAAAGAATCTCACCTGACTTGCGGTCTTTGGTATGAAGATACTGCGGGGAATATGGATTCAGTAGATGAAAAAAATACAGGTTTTACTAAAAGACAGAGTCTTGCAGCCGAAAGTAAAGAAATAGAAATGATTGGACACTTACATGGTGATATATTCAACCAGGAAAAATTTTTGATTAATGGTGTTGAGATGTGTGTTAAATTAATTCGCTCAAGGGAAACTTTCAGTCTTATGGCTTCTTCAAATGATTTAAAACTTAAAGTGTGTATCACGGATGCAACCCTTATAGTTAGACGCGCGCGGATCAATCCGACTGTATTACTTGCACATCAAAAAGTTTTAGCATCTACTACTGCAAAATATCCAATAACTCGAGCGGAAGTTAAAGTTTTAACAATTCCTTCAGGGGTTCAGGGTAAAACACTCGATAATATTTTTCTTGGTCAAGTTCCTAAAAGATGTATTGTCGGATTTGTTAACAACGCAGCATTTAATGGAACTCTTACGAAAAATCCATTCAACTTTGAAAATTATCATATGAATACATTTAGTTTATATATTGATGGCCAACAAATACCTTCAAAAGCTTTGCAACCATCATTCGATGATAATACTTTCAGTTCAGCCTATCATACGTTATTCTCAGGCACGGGAATCCATTTTTTAAATGAAGGGAACGGAATATCTAGGGAACAATATGCAAAAGGCTATTGTCTCTTAGCATTCGATTTAACTCCTGATTTATCAGCTCACTCTAGTCATTGGAATCTTATAAAGCACGGTAGTGTGAGGCTAGAAGTTCGCTTTGATTCAGCTATTCCTGAAACGATAAACTGCATCGTATATGCAGAGTTTGACAATGTTATTGAAATTGATAAAAATCGTAATGTAAGCGTGGACTATAGCAGCTAAGAAACCTAATTTCTGTAAATAGATTAAGTTATAATTTGTACCTACATTATTATTAAGGTTTGTAATAAAACACTGATACAAGAAATATTTTTTGTTTTTATTTAAGTTATGGACCATTATTTTTAATAAGACTATGCTGTGATAGCCTAGTGGTTAAGACGTCCACCTTCTAATCGGAGGTCGGGGTTCAATTCCAGGCACGCACCTCTAACTTTTCGAAGTCTTGTGCGTTTCAAGTACTTAATTAAATAACACTGTTTTAATGGTGAAGGAAAACATCATGAGGGAACCTGCATGCTTGAGAGTTCTCCATAGTGTTCTTAAAGGTGTGCGAAGTCTGCCAATCCACACTCAGCCAGCGTGGTAGACTATGGCCAAAAAACCCTTCTCATTCTGAGAGGAGACCCGTGCTCTGTAGTGAGCCGGCGATGGGTTGATCATGATGATGATGATGATTTATAATATATCTGAAATAACATGGTCTTACGTCCCATTCATGTATGATCCTCGACAGCGATAAGATCAGTAGTATTGAAGTAATATGAATACAATATGGATAAAGACATATTTAAGAAGAATCCACCCAAGTCTGCAAGACAATGTGTATGCCGCAAACCGGTTACCGATTTATGTTGAAACACCCGCCTATTTAATAAGCAATCTAGACCCCGATTATAAACCAGGATCGCATTGGATAGCCATATATATAGATACAAATGGTGTTGGACAATATTTTGATTCATTTGGACGAGCACCACCAAAATATCATAAGCAGTTCTTGGAAAGAAATACAAGAATATGGCAATTCAATACAAGGCGGATACAGAATGATTACACATCAGTTTGTGGAGAATATTGTATAATGTATTTGTATTTCATGTTTTCAGGTTACTATACAAGTTCAGATTTTTTAGATTTATTCAATGAAAATACAGTAGAGAATGATATATTTTTATGTGAGTTATTTAAATCAATATTTGAAGGCTAATAAAGAGTAGTTATGATTCATGCGTTTCCTTTAAAACCCATAGAATGAAGCAACGAGCCAGCGAACAATAGAGCGTCATTAGTAGGTGATTAAGCAATTAGATAACGAACTAGGGATTAGTTTTTCGAAAAGCTAACTTTGCAACCGTTAGAGATACGACGTCGGGAGTGAGCGCAATCGATTCAGCGTACCCCAAAACCTTTTTTTTTAGGTTTCGATCTTGACCGAGGCACGGAGGGGGCTGAGGCAGCGAGGCATGGGAGGGGGCCAGGGCCTGGGGCAGAACCGGCGAATCCCTTACTACTGACAGTGCTCGCTTCTTGGCTAGGGCTAAACCGTTCTCATTTTGAGAGGAGATTAATAATAATTATTGTGCTCAGTAGAAGATTTTTTTTAATTTGGTAGGAACTCTTTGATGCTCTTGGTATAAAAAAAAGCCTATGTCCGTCTCCGGGATGCTATCTCTGTCAAAATCGGTTAAATGGATGGGCCGTGAAAAGCTAGCAGACCGACAGACAGACACACTTTCGTGTTTTTAACCCTTTAGTATAAAAAGAAAACATGACTGACTGACACACTGACTGATGTATAAACGCACAGCTCAAACTACTAAACAGATCGGGCTGCAAATAGCTATTATGACGAAGATATAGGCTAAGACAGGATTTTTGAAAATTCAATTCAAGAGGAGTAAAATAGGGATCTAAAAGTGTAGTCCACGCGGACAAAGTCGCGGGCATAAGCTAGTATTAGTATAGTAGCTAGTATTAGGATAGTACCTTTCGAAGATGATTTTATATGTACCAATATAAAACCAGTCGATCAGTACCCGTCCATTTAAACGCTATCAGAAAATCAGGGGATTAAAGTTTCATAACCTTTTACCTCCGGCTCTAATCAAAACTGACTACTCTGAAATAACGGTAATAAAACCGAGATGAAAGCCTTTTATATGAAACGTGACGATTACGAAGAAAAATGATTACGACTTTATTTTTAGACCTTGCTGCAGATTGGACCCTGTGGCCACATTGCGTGAACTATCTGTTTGAAAATAATGTAAAAAAGTGCCGAACCAATTATCTGCAAGTTTTAATCTTGGTTTTAATCAATCGATAGAGCAAAATGGTCCTAAGACATAGAACTAGTAAGTTTAGTTTGTAGTTGAAGTCGAACAAACTTAAAATTTTTATTTTAGTTTAGTTCGTGTAACTTAGCCTGCTTTGCACGCTGCAGATATCAGATTAAAATCTAAGTAGGTGACTTGTATGTTTTTCATATTATTACTTTGTGTGTGAGCAATAAAATGTAATAAAAACAAAATAACTTAAATAGTACCCTGATAGATAAAAGTATCATGACCGTACATAATATTTTTTATTTTGTGATCCGATTAGCTGTGATCTTTCTTAAAACATAAATTAATACTTAGATGTTTTTTATTGCCACACAAAACGATTATTACTAGAATAATAGACTACAATTATTTTATACTTACATTTAATAAATTGTTTTGTCTATTCAAGGTAGAAGAAAATTAATCACCTACTTATTCATAGACAACATATAAATCATTTGTAGTACCTATGTATAAATATTGACATAGATCGACGCAATGTCTTCACTGTTAAGTAATACGAGTACAATCCTTTAATGCACGCTTTCACAACTAAGATACGAAATACCTGCTAAGTGATATAAAATATCAAGCAAGAAAGGTGCCTATGAGGCAAAAAGTGACATAACCAACGAAGTCGTTAATGCATCAAAAGTGTACAAGCTTATTCATTAAACGTGTGTTAAGGCCGTGATACACATGCATGTAGCTTGCACAGCCGACGCTTTGCTTATACCTTGTAGGTTACTTTAGTCAAACATTAAGAAGGAGAGTATAAGGAAAAGACAATAATTAATCAATAGGTCATGAGCCGTTTGATTTTTGTGTTCTTCAACTGAACTGTACGGTTTACTTTCTAAAAACTGGCATGTAAACTACGGAGCTACCTATATCTTTTCAAACAGAAAGCCAGTTGGCCGTTACCTAGCTCGCGTGGAAAGTATATGTAAGTGTATTTGTCTCATATTATTAGACACATACATGAAAGCATCGTACTATGTAACATGGAATGTCGGTTGAATGGAAAACCCTGGCAGGCTTGCCAATGCCTGGCCGGCTAGACACAAGCATGTGTATCCCGGGTTTAAACGTGTGCTATTCAATCATTTGTTGCGCGATGCGCACGCGTCGCCGGCTGTGAATGGGGCTCCGTGAATCAGCGACGCCATTCATGCGCTCGCGCCGCCCCCGCGCGCACGCGCCATACAAACGCATTATTATTGCCAATACCCAGCGTATTGTTTCATTGGAGCTATGCCTCTCACTTCCTGCCTATAATGATACTTATCATTTATCTTACATTTAAAAAGGTAAACTACAATGTTAAGCTGGGTACTTTTAATTAAATATGACTCTTAATGACTCTTATATTAACCACAGGTGGTAATGGTGTGTCTTTTCCATCCATACAATAGATCTTACATACCTACATACGAGTTCATCTGGAGACTACAACTGCGTCTAAGCTTACCTCTGTTATATTGTTCGGAGGCTTCATATCTGGGTACGGCGGCGGTGCCCAAACAAGTAATTATGGCACTAATTTTATGTGGTTTTTATAACCTAGCGATGCCTGTGTCTAAAAGTCACGTGGGAATTTTATGATTTTTCAGGATAAAAAGTAGCCTATGTCACTCCCTGGTCTTTAACATTTCATGCGAAAATCACGTCGATCCGTTGCTCTATTGCAGAATGATTGAAGGAGAAACCAAACAAACTTTCGCATTTATAATACTAGTAGGATTTCCCATCCTAAAATTATGGATGTAGATTCATGAAACAATCAGCTATTAGAAGATCAATACTATCAAGGAGAAATTATTGCAAGAGCTTACTTTCCTTTCTAGAGCACAGAGATACCTATGCGCTTCGTAGAAATTGGTAAGTATACATTTTACTTACAATATATTATGTAGTTAGTTTATTTGAATTTAGTTATATTTTGCTTCATTCAGACAGTCTAATTTTTGAGATTCTATTGTTTCCAGAAATTGTATTGGGTTTATCTGGAATACCTAAAGGATAGGTACTAGGTAGCCGGTGCTTGTACTGTTCAATATTTTAAATTAGAGACATTACCATTATTTCCTTATTGTGCTAGCCGTTACGCGTTAAGTTTAAATTATACGAGTAGGTAAGCTAGTCATTGGAAATCACAAAGAAAATAGCTAACCCTGTTTAGAGATAATTTTATTGAGGAACGTGAAATTTTAAATTAGCGGTTAACACAGTTTCATAGTTGGGCAATTATTATTTGAATGACCCCTTTTGATTGGGTTGAGTGACTCAGACTATAGAAGTTACTCGTAGGCACATAGTAGATTTTACTAGATGATATCCGCGACTTCGTTTGCATGGATTTAGTTTTTTCTAATCGCATGGGACGTTTTTGATTTTCCAAGATAAAAGTAGCCTAATACCTATGCCCGTGTCCAGGATGCGAGCTATCTTAGTACCAAATACGTGGATTTGTTTTTTAAAAATCTCAAACGGACTCTTCGAATTTCCTGCACAAAAGCGATTTTCCTTCCCTGGGATGCAAGCAAACTCTCTATCAAACTTCGTCAAAAACAGTTAAACAGATGGGTTAAAAAAAGCTAGCAGACAGACTGACACACTTTCGCATTTATACTCAATGTTAGTATGGAAGTATGGTCCATATCTCCAATTTTATAAAATTGTAGATATGGAAATAATGGAGAGTTGCGAAAAATGACTGCCTTGATCGCTAGTTCGAGGTGATTGATACGCAAAGATGTAGGTGGGCTCAGCTCAGCATAGCCTTAATAAATGTTGCCTAATTGATAAATCCTTGACTTAACGCAAATTTAAAAAACATGATCCATACTTAATATTATAAGTGTGAAAGTGTGTCTATCTGTCTGTCTGCTAGCTTTTCATAGCCCAACAGTTTAACTGATGTTGGTGAATCTTGATATAGAGTTAGCTTACATCCCGACCCGACGACGGACATAGTCTACTTTTATCCCGGAAAATTAAAGATTTCCCTTTTCAGATTAAAGAGAATCCCTTGGGAACTGTTTCATTTTCCGGGATCCAAGGCCGGAATCCATTTATCCGATTTATATAAAATTTGGTACAGAGGTAGCTCGCGTTCCGGATATTGACATAGGCAACTTCTCATCCCGGAAAAGCAAAGAGTTCCCACAGTAATTTAAAAGAAGGAAGGAAGACCTGTATCTAACAGTGGTTGTCCACAGGCTGATGATGAAGTGCTAGGTGAGTGTATAATAACCCATGCGAAAAGCCTGCTTACGTTAATATAACGGACGTTACAAAAAAATGTTATATTATATTATTTTTTTTTCAGATTTTGAGAGGAGAGATTTTTCAGCAAATAATAAAAGGAAATTTATGGAATGTATCTCTGCATTATCATTTAGTGACGTACTAACAGAGACTTGTACTAATACAGCTTTTGAGAAGTTTCATAATGACGTAATTCTTTTCTACAATTTATGTTTCCCAATCATAGTAGTGAAATTATTAAATAAACAAATTAAAAATAAATGGATTTCTAAAGGATTGAAAAAATCGTGTTTAGTTAAAAGGAAATTATACTTGAGTTATAGACTTTCAGCAGCTAATAAACGCTTAAATAAACTAAAATATTACAGATATTCAAAAATATTGAAATCTTGTATAGCCAAATCTCAAAGCATTTCTAATACTAAGTACATAGAAAAGTCCAAAAACAAATGCAAAGCATCCTGGGATGTTATTAATTCAAATTTACACGCCAAAAATATGAGTAATGAAATAAAGGAACTAAAAACAACTGGAAATGTAACCTTGACTGATTCTCTACATATCGCTGAAGAGTTTAACAAATATTTTATTAGTATAAGCAACTCTAACTCAGATGCTCAAAATGAAATAAGACCTTCGATGAACAAGGTAACAAATATCTGCCATTCTTTGTTCCTCACTCCAGTCATCCCGCAGGATGTGTATAAAGCTATAATCCAGCTGAAAGATACTAACTCTACGGGATATGACGGGCTTAATACTAAAATAATTAAAACTTGCGCAAAACTTTTAGCACCACCTCTAAGCCATATAATTAATTTGTCCTTTACAGAAGGTGTATTTCCCAATAATTTAAAAAAGTCCATAGTTAAGCCCTTACATAAAAAGAATAATAAGGATGACTTAAATAACTACCGCCCAATAACGCTTATCCCTATTTTGTCAAAAGTGTTTGAGAAAATTATGTTTGATAAGATCTATAAATTTATAATAACAAATAGTATTTTAAAAGAGGAACAATACGGTTTTCGAAAACAAAGTAGTACTACTCTTGCTTGCTTTGCCTTAACGAAGTATGTATTAGAAAGTCTTAACACTGGCCATAACGTTGTGTCAATTTTTCTTGATATGACCAAGGCTTTTGACCTAATAAGTCACAAAATACTAATTAATAAACTAGAAAGCTATGGAATACGAGGCCAAGCACTAAAATGGATATCTAGTTACCTTTTCGAGCGTGAACAATGTGTAGAAGTCTCTAAACCTACTGGGAAAATTATGAACTCATACCGTTCATCATTTAAAACCCAAAATCCATATGGAGTACCTCAGGGGAGCGTACTTGGTCCTTTACTGTTCCTCTTGTACATAAATGACCTCCCCAATACAATCTCACATAAATGTTTTCTATACGCAGATGATACAACAATTGTAGTTAAAACAAAGGACAAACAAACTCTTGAAAAACAAACAAATGAAGCACTTAAATCTGTTGTACAGTGGCTAAATCAAAACAATCTTAGCATTAATATGAAAAAAACCCACTATGTACAGTTTCAAACACTTAACTCTCATCCAGCAGATATAACAGTAATGTATGAATCGTATAACATTGATAAATCTGATACATCCTTATTTCTTGGACTGACTTTAGATAAGTTTTTCAATTGGAAAGTTCATATTGAAGAATTATGTAAGAAAATTGACAGATTCGTGTATGTCTTGAAAAAGCTTTCGCAAGTCAGTAATAAACGAACTGCCCTACTAGCATACCATGGGTATGTATCGTCGATTTTGCGATACGGTATTTTACTATGGGGAAATTCTGTAGACGCTACAAAAGCATTTATCAAACAGAAAGCTTGTGTTCGATCAATATGTCGAGCTGAAACTTTGGACAGCTGCAAACCATTGTTTAGGGAGAATAAAATTCTACCGTTACCATGTCTTTATATATACGAAGCACTGCTATTTGTAAAGAAAAACCCTAATCTATTTCCCACATTAAAAGAAAAATATCCTAATAAGAGAGGCAGGCCATATCCACAATTTAAACTCTGGGCTCCACCACAAAGGTTGGCTGTCTTTTCACACAATTCGCCATGCATGGCTGTTGCCTTGTATAACAGACTTCCAGACTGTAAAAAAAATTTGCCGCTTTTAAAATTCAAGAGAGAAATTTTTGACATGCTCAATCAGAAAAATTATTATAGTATAAAAGAATATATTAACGACAATGACATACTAAAAATAACTAGTTAACCCCACTATTTTAATGTATCTATAATATTGGATAATTTGACTGCGTAATTTAAAATTGAAATTGTACTGTTTGACCTTATAAACAATTAGTAACTTAAGTTTTTAAAGTTAAGTTAAGTTTTTAAGATTGATTGTAAATGTTAATTTTAACTTCAACTTAAATATTTGCACACTGTCGGTGACAGTCGATTGTGTAGGGACTATACTGATTCATTGTAAACTTGTTATGTACCCACAATCTGGTAAATAAAATATTTATTTATATATTTATTTATATTTATTATTTAGATAGTATATTGCAGTCGTATGCCTAATGAGGACGCCCACATTGGTATATCATGGCAGAACGATGCCACTTAATGAGCTCTTCTAAAACTCTAATAGCAGGCACTAAGTATCGCTTGAAAGTTCGAATCAATAACGAGACAGCTTTCGCAATTTATCTAACTACGATCAAACGCATATAAAATGTTATGTTATTCAAGCATGTCCTTAAGACGGAAATTATGTTTAAGCTTTTATTTATGACTTCCCAGCCCGCGACTTCGTCTACGTCCCTTTCCGTGGATTTTCCAAAAAAAAAAAACCAATTTGGTCCAGTCGTTCTCAAGTTATGGAGTGACCAAGGGAAACAGAGATTCATTTTTAATCGACTGCCAAAAAAGGAGGTGGTTCTCAATACATAAGATAAGATGAACTATACTTAGCTTATGCCTGACTTGCATTGCAACCGACCTACGTCTATTGTACGTTGATGGTACCTAAAATGTCAGAAATCGCAAATAGGATCCGACATCTGCACAAAGTTTCAACTCGGTGGGATAAAAGATATCTAAGCTAACGTATACATACGTCGTACGTATTTACGTAACGAACAAACAGACAGACAAACATTTAGCGATGTTCCACTAAATGTAAAAGTATTAAGCTAGATATAGAGTCTGAAAAAAACGAAATGTTAGAGAAACAACACAACTATCCTAACTGTAAAAACCTATCTATTAATATGGTACAACTTTTATAGTAGAAAATAACACGAAGAGAAAGAAAGAAAAAATAAGTATAGAACATAGAAAAATAAATACTTATTCATATTTAATGTTCCCAAAACAAAATATTAATGAATATTCATTATCTTAGCGGGTTTGAATGAATGATCGATATATTTTATATTCATTTCAGTAAATTAGTCTCAAATTAAACATTTTCCTCAATATTGTTGATTTATTTATAGAGACACCCAATTTATCTAAGGAAATGTAAACCGAAGTACGGCGCGCGTCCAAACTGGTGTTGCCACTTAACTTGTTGCTCTTACCGAGTGTCTCGCTGGAAAGTTTTAACGATTTTTAATGAATTTAAATGTGTTCTTAATTATAAACTGGTTCAGGTGCGTTCACCTGCATCCAGCTCCCGTGCCGTGTTACGCGCTCTAATATATTTGAAATATCTGACCAAAAAGATAAACATAAATTCAAAACCTTAAGCCTCAATAGCTCAACGGTTATAGGAGCGGACTGAAATCCAAAAGGTCGGCGGTTCAAACCCCACTCGTTGCACTATTGTCGAACGCACTCATAGACTAAGCTTAATGCTTAGGTAGTTGGAGGAGAAATTCAAATTCAAATTCAAAATATTTTTATTCAATTAGACTTTTACAAGTTCTTTTGAATCGTCAAAAGCATCTACCACTGGTTCGGAATGCCTTTCCTACCGAGAAGAACCAGCAAGAAACTCGGCGAAAGGAGAACGTTAGTCATAATTAAAATAACTAATCCCACCAAAAACATTTCATGTAAAAAGGTAGCCAAGACTCACAAGTTCATAATGTTTTCACTGTTAAAAAGTTATGAGATCTCTAGTAGAGCCAAGCCCCTAGCTGAGCTTAGATTTGTGCTGGCCATGGGACCTATCCCAAGTCCAAAGTAATATAGCTCTTAAATGTTCTTGACTATATCACATTTATAACAATAAATAACAAATCACTCTACTTACAAGCTCTGATTCTACAAACCCTACATCTTGATAAAAAAAGGACGGCTTGGCCGTTTAATGTTCGTAAAACTATTACATGACATAACATATTTTAAAGCTAGGGGGTTGGCTCTACTAGAGATCTCATAACTTTTTAACAGTGAAAACATTAAGAACTTGTGAGTCTTGGCAACATTTTACATGAAATGTTTTTGGTGGGTCAATAAATCTGTAACCATAAAAGCTAGATATTTGATATTTAGTATATTTGGTAAATTTGCTGAGGACACCTTATACTGAACATTTCAGCTTTCTAGCATCATCCAGACCGAAGTTATGACGGGTCGAAAATACGGCGAAACACTTCGAGAAAAAGGTACGTAGCGCCCCGGCCGCCATTTGGCTCGTCTTGGCGGGGGCACTGCCGTGCCCCCTGATATTCTTTGAAAAAAAAACGAAACATTTGGCAGCGAAAAATTTAATAAACACTTTAGGTGCAAAGTATTTTCGATATAGGTAGGTAGTATACTTTTGCATTAAAGAATATATTTACTATACTAAAAGATGATGCCCGCGACTTCGTCTGCGTGGATTTAGGTTTTTTAAAAATCCCGTAGAAACTCTTTGATTTTCTGGTATAAAAAGTAGTCTATGTCCTTTCCCGGGATGTAAGCTAACTCTGTACCTTTTTTTATCAAAATCTGATAAACTGTTGGACCGTGAAAAGCTAGCAGACAGACACACTTTCGCAATTATAATATTAAGTACGGAAGTATGGATTTATAATCCTCGCAAAGAATATAAATACCTACTTATGTAGGTACCTACCCACTTAATCTTTTGTTATGTGACTGGCCGTCTAAAATCCTCAAAATTATAGGTAATCTAATCTATCATCATCAAATAAACCCGTCTCTCACAGCTCTCGAAAAAGCTTTAGGAAATAATCACGCCGAATCAACCACGCTGGCTAAGTTTTGATTGCCAGATTTCTCACATCTTTTAGAATATTATGGATTAGGAATACTATTATATCATCTACTCATTAAATGTAATATTGTAAACTATGTACTTAGGTAATTATTTAAGAAATATGTAATTTTTATTAATAGTTAAGGCTTTATTTATAAATTCTTTGCTTATCTATTATTAATTAGCTACACTTATTTATGTATTAAAAAGTCTTACCAATTCCAATGTAACAAACAGATAAGATAATTTTTAAATGGGAATTAAAATCGAATTTATATTAATAACTATCTTCAACAACCTAATGGACAAGCTATATAACTATAATAAAGATATGGTTATCTCTTTACAAGATAGGTACTACAACAGTAGGACTTAGAAGTTAGAGAAAACTATGAACTCACTTCCGTCAGTTCCGTTGCCCACGATATTATTGAGAGTGAATAATTAATATTCACTCTCAATAATATCGTACATACTTTATAATATAATTATTATAAAGTATTACACTTTTGATAATGAGAGTACAAATTGTAAAGAGGTAAGGATAATCAAATAAATAAGTGGGTATCTACCTTAATAGTCCTCAATAGCTCAACAGTTAAGGAGCGGACTGAAAACCAAAAAACTCGGCGGTTCAACTTCCATCCGTTGCACTATTATCGTAATTACCTACTCCGTAGGAAAATCCGTCATGGATACCACCGACCACGGGGGAGCACAGTGGTTATGTCGGTCCAACCGACTAAACCTCACGAAGTTCCATCCCACCGCTGATGACGGAGCACAAGGGACCGAAAACACCTCGTTACTCCGCCAGCGGATGTCCGCTGCAGCAGACCCACCACTGGGACACTACGTGCCCCCAAACACCATTAGAGGCATGCCGGAACCACAGCACGCCAACCAACCCGAGGACCACACTGAGCGACGGACCACCCCGTGTCCATCACCCACAGGTCCACTTGCAAATTGCACAAATTGCACTGCTTTCGGCAATGACTGCATTCGCGGCGAGTTTTATCTAACTTTGCATAGCGCACCTGACAAAACTTTGCATTCCATTTTTAACCCCCGATCCAAAAAGAGGTGTGTTATAAGTTTAACGTGTGTAATGTGTATATGTGTATCTGTCTGAGGCGCCGTAGCGTTTAAACTAATGAACCGATTTTAATTTAGTTTTTTTTGTTTGAAAGGTGGCTTGATTCGAGAGTGTTCTTAGCTATAATCCAAGAAAATCAGTTCAGCCGTTTGAAATTTATCAGCTCTTTTCTAGTTACTGTAACCTTCACTTGTCGGGGGTGTTATAGATTTTTAATTTACACTTGTGCGATCTCTATTAGTTATACCTACCTAGCACACTACATACACTGGCAGCTGTTTGCTATAATTGTAACGTTAAAAATTTAACCAGAATCAAGTTTCTTCTGATATTCTTACTTAATGCGAATTCATAAAACCTTCGAATGTAATATTTAATCCAAGATAATAAGTTTTACGCTTTCCATATACCATATTTATTTGCAACCGCTTCAAGAAGCTGTAAATCCCTATAAATTGCACATCAATTAATTCGATTCCACGCAGCACTCTTAAAGACATTAATGTGATAGTGAATTGACTCCCGCTTGTAAATCCACGTAGTTATATTACGCCGTGTAAACCGATAATCTCGATTGGGATTCCTTTCCCCTTTTATGGCACGCTGTCGATGTAAAAGCATCGTTAAGATGGGCCTAAAAACAAGAAGCTAATAATTTCCCGCGTATTCTTGAAACGTTGACTCATGTCGGTAACTAGATGGGTTACCGACTTTAGAAGTTTGAATTTTATCTCTTCATTTCTTCTGTTACACGTAGCCTCCCAGTTATTATCACTAACATCTGATAACACTCAAGAATTCTCGTTCTCATAGTCGAAAGATTCCAGCGCATTATTAGCCCAAGAAAACTCCTACCATTCTGTGTGATTAATAGAAAGGGATCACGATCCTCAGCAATGAGGTATCTCTTAAAATTATCAATGCCCAGACCAACCCCTTGGACGTAGAAACCTAAAATTTCGCAAAGAGGTTCCTTCTATAACGAAGACAAGGAATAAGAACGGAATTTTTGAAATTCCCACGGAATAGAGAATATAGTTTTATAGTCTCGCAGAGTGAAATCACCAGCAGTCACTAGTTTTGTATTGTCGATTTGCGGTTTTTGTCGAAAAACCATTTGCAATTTATTTGTATACAGAACCAAACCATGACACATTAGCAGCTCCTAAGTGCTTATAACTAATTGAAATCTTTTTGTTTGCAGACATTGGTAATTTTTATACGTCTCGATGAAATTGAAGAAGCACTTACAAAGTTTCGCTGTAAGGCAGTGTAGCGGTGAAATATTGACGAGTTGTTACTTAACGGTTTATGAATGGAGTCTCATCTCGGCCATATATGGGAAAGCCATTAGACATGTAACCTAGAAGCAAAGTGACAACTGTCTGCAACTGTTGCGGAAGGTTTCGACTGCAGGTGTTCGCGGGGCGAGGCGCGGCGGCCGGGGGGAGCACGCACGCGCGTTGCGCAAGCAATGGCGCCGGTGAATGGAGCCAGATGAGTGGGCGATGGTTTTTATCAATGGAAGGCAAATTCGTGGCGTACGCACAAGCGCGATGTCACGGCCAGCTGCCGATGGCCGGCCCTGTCGAACCTTGCTAATGAAAATGTCAACACGGGCATACCGAGCCGTTCTTTAAGACCTGTTACTTGATTGTGTGGAAACTGAAGGCAGGTTGCGATTGCTGTCATAATGTGACCACAATTTATAGTTATTCGTTTTTTTATGTTCGTAGGTGGTAAATGATAATCTTAAAAATCTGTGTTCCTATTTTATTATTTTTATGTTACGAAACTTCTTATATTACCAACGAATAATGAATGTAAATTGGTATAGCTATAAAGGTTATCAGGGCAACAGAATTGCCTAAGTAGATATATTTTTTCCAATGGAATAGATTCTATGGATTGAATTTAATTTTCAGGATTATGTTATCTATTTACTAAAGCCGTAGGATGACCGTAGGTATCAATACAAACAGACTCTTGATATAACTAACGCCGGTTATCGATATTAACACCATAATGTTACAAAACGATGTCTATTGTTCATAAATTGATTCCCTATTTAGATTCAGATAGCTAATGCGACAGATGATAAATACAGCTGATATAACGTATAGTAAACTAGCGACCTGCCCCGATTTCACACGCATAGCACAGATTTGATTTCCAATCGACACTTTGTGTATTTTACACAAAGTGTCTATACTTTTAATTAAATTAACTGTATGAATTCTGAACCTGCATGAAATATATTTTGAAAAATTTCGTAGAAAGGTTTATTAAGTACCTATCGACTGTACCCATTACCTATAGGTTTATGTTTTGTAGCCCTGAAAATTGATATTTGGGCTTTCACTTAAAAATGCAGTAATTACCTGTTTCACTATTTTTTCATTCCTCAAGGGGGTTTCACAGAGTTGAAAATTTGTATGAAAATCCATCATGCAAGCCTATATCAATAAAATTGGTATTTGGGCTTTCGAATAAAAACAAAGAAATATATTTCAGGATTTTAGGAAATTCAAAGAGGAATGGAAGGGAAAATTTAATGGCCTTTCGCAGGCAAGGTAGACGTTTAAGTATATGATCTAGGCTACACAGGATTTTTAAAACCCTGATTCCACGCAGAGAAGTCGGGGGTAAAAGTTAGTTTTTCATAAGGCCTGCTATTTAATAGATATCTCTCTAAGGTTTCGAATCCTTTGCACTCAAACCTTTCTTGTAAGTTAGTCTATTTTATTGGTGGCAACAAATGAAAATTCTTACAGTAGTTAGACGTACGGACAGGCAAATTCGGCAGGAGGACTTTGTATTATAATAGCGATTCGAAAGGAAATAATCAATTTATTTAATTGCTCCAGCACTGTTAACGCCTCCACACAGCCTTCGTACAGATTTAAGCATGACGTAGTTCTGTATTACATTGAGAAACAAATTGCACTGCTTTCGGCAATGACTGCATTCGCGGCGAGTTTTATCTAACTTTGCATAGCGAACCTGACAAAACTTTGCATTCCATTTTCATATTATTTCTTTTAATTGTACCTACCTACGGATTGATTTTTTATTTAGCTTCACTTTTGTTATTTTTAATCTTGCCATGGATTTTTTAAATTACTGAAGTACGTAGGTTCTTTTTAGGGTTCAGTACTCGAAGAGTGCCAACGGGACCTTATTACTGAGCCTTCACTCCGTCCGAAATATTTATTTTCTTTAAAAAAAAAATTAGTTACCAACTTATGTTAAGTTTAGAATTGAAGACCTATTCGTACATTTTATAAAGACTGCCATCACATGCATTAGCGTTAAGCGCAGTGCGATTATAAACCTCTATAATATCAAAAGTAATGGTGCCGATTTCATTCAGTGATTGATACGAGTATTACAAGTATTGTGGAGGCGTAGGGCACGCGAGGGCAGCCGTGGGCGACCGGAAGGAAGCCATAACATTTGGCGCGGAGAAACGAAATCTCATGAATATCTGTCCACATCGAGAGCACGGGCGCGGCTCTATTGCAAGCCAAATGTTCGGTTGGCGGAAGATGTGTCTCGAAGACTTTAGGTCAAGCCAATGAGCCTCGATAGCTCAACGGTTGAGGAGCGGACAGAATTCCGAAAGGTCAGCGGTTCAAACTCCACCCGTTGCACTATTGTCGGGTATAGTACTCCTAGCATAAGCTTTACGCTTAATTGGAGGGGAAAGAGGAGTATTAGTCATGATTAGTATGGCTAATATTCTTTCAAAAAAAAGAAAAAGACTGTGCTTGGGCAACTTACAGCACCTTTACGCCAAGCGATCGCTAAGTTTACGCTATGTGTGGACACACCTTTACCATTCGCCCTATTTAAATGTCAGACGTGTTATTTTTTCAACCTTTCAGCAAAAGTTCTAAAATGAATTGTGTAGGACTAGAGTTTGATTATGCAGTAGAAACAATTTGGAAATGATATTTTCACTTATTTTTTGTTAAAAATGTTACAATAAAACCTAGCCCTATCTTATTTTATTTTCACTTGGTGGCAGTCTTTTCGTGCCCGTTCTTACCTACTTTGCAACAAATGCAAAGGTACGTAGGTAGATAATAGCCAATAGGTAGCTAGTTAATTACGTAAGCAAGTTTGGAGCAAATCTTAGGCACTTACGTAATAAGGTATTTATTACTTACCTACCTGGATATACCTACCATTAAATGTCTCAAAAGTTTTCAGACAATGCAGATAAAAGCTGAAAGCTTAAAACTATTTACGAAATACATAATGGTAGAAAAGTTCGGAAAATGAAGTGTTATTACAGTAGATACCTAGTTGAAGATTATTAAGCGACCCAAAATACCATAATTCCAACCAAACTTTAAAAATTGTGAACCAAAATTCAAAAGTTGTGTGTGTGTATCCCGGACCAGCTGGTAGATCTGTTTTTTTAATTTTTACTTAGGTAATCAGGTAACGCAGAAGAAGTAACTTTTCAAACGTTTAAGATTTTACATGTAGGTTTTCTTCCTCCTTACTAAGAATTTTCAGAAATTTGAGCCAAACCAGGGCGGATCAGTGATAACTGATATTAAAAGAATTAATTTATAATCAAGTAGGTACTTTTTGATGGAGATTTATTTAATTAGTGTACTTCTTAATACTCTTCTCTTTAGATAAGGGCTGCTATTCTTAGATTTTTTTCCAAAAATCTATCATGGCCAAAATGCGATCATGCAGATAACAGCCAGAACTTAGGTACTTAAGTACTTATAGGTATGTGCTTTAAGTTCTGGGCACAACCTTTTACTGTTAGGAAATTTGGCGACAATATCCTTAGCAACCGGATCCGCTAACAACCGATTCCGTTACACAGAAGAATTCTTCTAGTTGTGATTAAATATTTATGGTGCTTTCGAGTGCTAACATGTCGCGTCCAGAGCATTTCCGGTGCCAGCTCGCTGCTGCCACAGCACACGCCAAACCGGTAGGTAGATAATTTAAGAACTCCGCACACTTAAGTTAAAATAGACAACTTCTATAGCGGCAATTTGGTCGCTGAATGCGCTGATCGCAAATCGTATCAGATATTAGGTATGTAGCTACTCCTATCTTGAATAACGTAAGTTATATTATACCGACGCGACATATTATAAACAAATTTTTACTTCATTTTTACTAAAAAATTGGCATTAGACATATTTGAGTCAAAGTTTATTGTAATGTACAAAATATACTGTGTTTGCAGTGCTTACACAATACACACATTACAGCACCATTATGAGTAAATCTTAATTTTATGGCGCTTTATCAAAGATTAGAAAAAGGGGTGTCTGTCTATTTGGTAGTAAATGCAGCTTATACCTAATAGCTATATACCTACCTAGCAACCAATTTAAAAAAAAATAACTTCACTGAAAACGAAACCGTTTGTTACGAAGGTACCTAGTTACAAAACTTTTGATAGATATTTTGATAGGCAATTTGAGTAGATATAATAATAATATGTGCAAAGTATCTGTGTATCTATCATGTGTGAAGACTCTAAGACATTCAAAAGAGCTTCAATTAATTTACGGTAGACAGAAGCTTCCTGTGATAAAAATTCGAGTTCGTGATATAACCTGACCAGCGGAATTTGGGCCCACCTTTATTCAACAATCCATTAATGAAATACGACATGTTGGACTCCGATCGCACACATTAATATCTATATTTTATTTGCATTAGGTATATATTATGCACAATAATTATATCATCAAAAAGATATAAAATGCGATATCTATCGTTAAAGATTTCTGTTTTGAAAGATAATAATTTTGATTATATTTCTTTGCTTGGCGATTAATTTTATGCAAATCTAATAATATACGGTCCATTTGGCCAAGGGAAAATAAATTCCTAACTAGCTCCTTACATTATTTTTACGTGCGAACGAAATCACAGCTATCAGCTAATTAATAAAAAAAAAATTGACCTAACGGATGTTACATCCAGAAAAGTGGAGGTCCCCAAAAATTTTTTTCTGCTATTGTATCGAGTGGGATGTCAAATGAAAGAGAAGAAAATTCTGAGCTCATGAATATAAATGTACAACAACATTAAAATATACCAAGCGACAAAAAAACACTTTTACTCTAATATTTCAGCGTTTATTAAGAGATCGCAGTCAGGTTTTAGTTTTCAACTTTATCCTGTTACTTACCATTTCAGTACGAAACCCTGAAAACTTTAATCCACACAACACGAATGAAGTCGGTAGGAAAAGCTAGCGCCTATACTTATATTATTTTATTAGGTAGGTATAAGTCTTATCAGAGCTGCGGTTAACCGGAATTATTCATACACTTGAATGAGACGCTGCATTCTAAGAACATCGCTGTTCATTAACAGAAATTAATCATCTCTTGTTTACGAGTTTTAAAATAAATGCAACAGACTTTTTAATTTTAGATGGAAACATAAATATACCTACCTATATGCCTACCCATGCTATTATAAATATGAGAGCGTATGTCTACCTGTCAGTTACATTTTCACCATTGACGAAAAAAGTATAATTTTCAGAAGAAGCACAGATTGAATCAAATCTGTGGTTTTTTTTTCAATATTCTTATTCTTAGATTAGTAACTGTAAAGAATCAATAATTCAAAAACAGCCCATTTTCGCCACAGGTAATTAGGGGGTAGGTATATTTTAATAGCATTTGACCTCTGTGATCGTGACGTTTTACCGGACACCTCTGTTAATTAAATTATTATAGTACAATGGATGCTCGCGGCTTCGGCGGCGTGGATTTCGGTTTTTTTATATCCCATAGGAACTCTTTGATTTTCCGGGATAAAAAGTAGCCTATAGCGTTCCCGGGATGCATCCCAAGTCTGTACCTTTCATTAAAATCGGTTCCGCGGTTGGGCCGTGAAACGTAGCAAACAGACAGACAGATTGGTACTGTACGTCTTGAGAAAATAATTATAAACATTAATACCAAATAAATAATAATTAAGTATCAGAAAATCATTGAAATATAAATTAAATCAAATAGAGTCGTCTACGTAGTCGTCAATCGATAGGCCACTGCTGGACATACTCGCTTGATTCGTCTGTCGACTGTCCAGTGTCCACCTTGTGGAGGATTTGCCAACACTGTTCTTTCAGATGCCCATTCTTACTTCTTAGAACCGCAATTACTAACACCTACTATTAGTTAACGTTTAACATGAAATAGTTCCCATTGAATATTTAGTGCACTTTGAATTTTGCATCAGTAATGCATACCTACTTATTGAAAGATTTTTGTGAAAACAAAATTTTTCATTACCACCATAAAATGACCAAGACCACCCAGGCTAATAAAAAGTTCCAAAGATTGTCTCTCGTGACATTCACTTTATTTTTGTAACCCTTTGTCAGAATTAGGAATGCAGTATGCACCAAACTTGGCATTATTGGCTTGGTGTTATTCGGGGCTTTAGTAGATACATACATACTTATTTATGTATTTTTATTTGTCTCCGTACTTACCTACCTAAGCTATGTACCTACCTCTACTTCGACTTAGCGTTTTTCCACCTAGGTGAGGTCCGCTTTTCTACATTTTGCTGCACACTTCGCCAGGTCTTGAGCCTCCGGTTTACGCAGTCTAATGGCTCGCATGTCTGCGTTCACGACATCCATTCAGCACTCTTTTTGGCGCCCTCGGGATTTAGCTCCAGGGCAGTGATGTTGAGACATTTATTACCAAGTAGCTTTGTGGTTGCCGTGCTATATTACCGTACCATCTGAGACGGGCCTCTTGCAACTTATCAGCGATGATGTCACGGACACTGTGTTGCTGAGCTCGTATGTACCTTCCTACCTATATCTAATTGTTAGGTTAATATCTGTTAAAAATGTAATTATGCAAAAATATCTACCTAATTTTGATTAAATTAGACTCTGAAACGTTTAAAAAATGCCCAACACTGGTTTATTATTTCGATACAAGGATCACAAGAAAATAATAATATTAGGTAATAGGTACCTACTAGGTTCCGTTCAAATGCCACCCGCCTTATTGGTAAAGGATTATAACCAGTAGTTAGTGAGATGGGAGAATAATTTGTTTATATAAATTAGAGGCCCGCGTGGGCAGGAGGCGAGAGGCAAGTGTCGCGTGCGCAGCCCACGCGCTGGAGCCCTTATTTTTCAACTTTGTCTATAGAAATTAAGCACTGGCGCCGGACTCGCGCTTTATCTATTCGTTATTATAAAGGTTCTAATAAACTCACGCAGCTGTTATACTTACGCAACTGCCTTCTTAGTTATCACTACCCATATTATTATAAATGCAAAAGTGTATTTTTTTGTTGGTTTGTCCTTCAATCACGCCGCAACGGAGCAACGGATCGGCGTTATTTTCGCATGGATTTAGATAGGTACCTATGTTAAAGTCTGGAGACCTAATACTTTTTATCCCGGAAAATCAAACAGTTCTCACGGTAAACCCGTTAATCTACGCGGATGAAGTTGAACGAGAAGAGCTCATGTCCAGTCAGCTAGCAGTGAATTAGCTATGAATTTTTATACGATTTAATATGCAATTTAAGGTTACCTATAAACTATAGATGTTGCGAAAAATTACTGCTGTTGGGGCGGATAATCCATAGCGATTATTCGGTAAAATATCTCTAAAGGTTAGTCGAATTATTCGACATCAAAAATTACTTTGTGAAAATAGGTAAGGGCAAGATCCATACTATCCAACTGCTAAATTACTATGTATCTATTAGGTATACGAAAGTGTCTCTCTGTTACCTTTTCACGGTCCATCCGTTTAACCGATTTTGAGATTTAGTACAAAGATAGGTTGCACATATCACAGGATACGACAGCCAGACAGACACACTTGTGATATTATTTATAAGTATGGATTAGAACTCCCACCCATTGATTTTGGAAGCGCCACCCCCTACCTATAAATACTTACAATTTTTCCGAAACTTGACCATTGAGTGGTGGATGTACTAGGTAGGTACCTACACCACGCTTGTAATAGACAGACGTAGGTGCATCCAGGTTTCCAGGTGAGGTTGGTTTCGTATTGGAAAAAAAAATTACAGTTAAATAAATTAATAAAAATAATATTTAGTTGATGTTTTTATTAATATTTTATTATTTTGATCTTGTACATTAAATTTCATCTCCATAAAAGACCACTAACGCCATCTAGAATTGTACTCGGAATTGTGTGGCCGCGACTGGGCCGCAGAGGCTCTTGCCTCGGAACCAGTTTGCTAGTTGGAACCTACCGCGGGAAGAAGGCACGTTGGGCAAAAAATTGTTTCCCTCTGTTTGCTCGTACAGCAAGCTCATGTAGCGGTGTATACCCGTGCCGCGAGGTGGCGCTGGAGGCTTGTAACCTAAACAAAGCACAATATTTTAAATGATAACATTCAAGGTGGGTAACATTGGAGTTGCATTTTATAAGCAACTAGCCTAAATTGAAATACCTTGTATTGTATGTATAGTAGGTAAATATGTAGATGGTACGTGTGGCTGTTAACTGTTACTCACCCTAAGCCTAACTGTAAATAAAGGTATAATCTTTTATAACAAAATTCTGCAATCAGTTTTGGCTTGCCTTTACACAAGTTTAAAAAAAATCTATCAAAATTAAGCTCCTGAAAAAAGCACATTAATAGAAAATTATGTAAATGATAAAAGACCGTTGATTTTAGGTACCTGCAGCTTGCACCAGCAATGCGCGGGACTTCAATTATTTTTATACCTACGTAGTATAACAATATTGTTTAGTAAATCTTTAAAAAGAGCAAGCGCTGAGTTTCTTGCTGTTTCTTCTCAGTAGAAAAGGCATTCCGAACCAGTGGTTGCATTTTGGCAACTCAAAAGTACTTGTAAAAGTTTAACTGAATAAGAAATATTTCTAATTTATTTTATTTATTTTAATCGCAAGCTACAATTTTGGACGATTTACTTACCTCTGTAATCAATACCTGTCGTTTTACTGCCTTCTAAAGACTTCAGCGCTAAACCCTGAAGAAATTCGAGAATTAAGTACCTTATGAATTATTTATGTTATATTAAAATACATTTTATAATTTTATTAAGTAGGGCATTTATGTTATTAAAATTTATTTAATAAATGCCATTAGTTATGGATTGTTTTATAATTTTACTCAATACTAGATAGATAGATATAGGTACGAATGCATTAATACCAAAAAACTAAAGCTAATTCTTATTTCCATGATTAAAGGTACTTACTGGTATATTGGACTTTAACATGTGCAAAAAAAATTCGCCTTCTATCTTCGGTGGAGCATCAGGGTCGACCATGAGAATAGTATAAAACTTTTTCTGTAAAATTAAAGCTCATTATTCGTTAAATAATATTATTTTTAAATCCAAACATGCTTTTTAATGATGATAACTTAATAATGATAAAACAATTAGTTATTTGATTTTTTATATATCATTTAGGGTATTGTTATTTTAAACTGTTATAGACATTTACACCTAGGTTCGTACCGAGTCAGCTAGAGGATATTGGAAGAGTGGTTCTTCCAAAAAGACTTGCTTAGGCAACAGCACATCGCAATTATGGTCATTAACCATAGTGCCCCCTATGCTCGTAATATTTAGTCCCACTAAACGATCGCAACCTTCCATTAATGTTTTCACATCGATTGTCCTACATTGTGGTGTTACACTGTACACTTTATTCAATATTCCCAAAACTAGAATACAATATAACATGCACGTCATTTTTATACTAGGCCAGAAAGTTACTGATTGTAACAACGCCACACGCAAGATTATGTACCTACCATAAGTAGGTATATTACGTAAAATATTCTCCGTTCATTTCCTACGGAGGTTATTTGTAAATATCAGCTGTTTCATAATTCTTGTTATGAAAGCAGCGTAGGTACACATAAATGGTTGTAGATGGTAGCTCACAGCATTAAGTACCTACCTGCCGTGCTCACAACAGCTAAATATGTGCTGCTCATTTTTTACTAACTCCGATCCTTTAATTGTTAATGATTAACGAAGTTCACGTTTTCGAGTCTAACGAATTAACTTTAAGGGGCAAGCGACGGGCCCGCGAAATTCAAATTTTATTTGGTATTTTGGTGGTTAAATTTGAATTTCGCGGGCAGACCCGTCGCATCCATCTTAAAAAATGTTAACCGACTCGATAACTGCGGTTAAACTACGGTTCCACTACAGTGGAACACACCGAAAGTGGATACAAACCCACATACATACATACATAAACTGCTAAAACCACAACCCTTCTTTTTGGATTTGTCGCAGTCGGGTAATAAATGAGTTTTGATTAGGTTGTAGCGAGTTGTAAATTTTCTAGTGTAGAACTAGCTTAAACGATAGACCATAGAATCCATAGATATTTTGTAATGACATATTAAATGTCAACGTCATTTTTAATTGTTGATAAACAAAAAATCTCTCGCTTAACGCTTTAGTAAAAATACGGAGTTAAAATTTAAAACAAGCAGTTTTATGTACTTATATATTTTAATGTTTAAAATTGTACCTACACACTGTAGCTAGAATAAACTATTTAGTTGTTTAATAAGAAACTTCAAAGGTATCCCTATAGTAATGAAAACTCATCCACTTAACTTAGTAAGTTGTAAAAATGCGACGTAGTTTTCTTATTTCATTGTTTGGTTACTGTAAGTAACTTATTATAACATGCTTCCTTTTAAAGTTATAAGTTTTAAATCCAATATAAAAATGATAAGAGCAAGCGGGAAGAACGCATTCTACTAGGGTGCAAACTGCATAGTGATGTGATTGTGGCGAACTTATACCTGCATACCTTTAGTTTCTATTGTTTTCAGGCACACCAACAACACAGACGCGCCGATGCTCATCTAAAATATAGCAGATACGATGAAGCAATACAATGCCATCAAAATGCAGCAGAACTACTTCTTGAGGCTATGAAATCCACATCTTCGCCAGTAGCTTTAGAATCAATAACCTTGCAGCACAGCTATCATCTCAAACAGACAGAATTTATCAAAAATAAAAAAGAACACTATGCCACAATGAAAAAGGCAATAGATAACATGAAATGTTTACAGTTAGAACAAGGAGCCAATGTTTCGTTTCAGAAAGCATGAAGTTAGAACAATCATAATAATCTACTTTTATTTAGTAACTATAAAGAAATACCTGGGAACCAACTGCAACACTATCCCTATAAGACCACTACTCTATGTGATTCATGGAGAGAGGTCACACCCCTCAGTAATGAGAAATATGATGCAGAGGAAGAGGAATAAAAATGGACTTAAGTTTGAAATCTGATTGGACGAGTTCACATTGGTGGATGTGGATTTCAACATTTTTAAGATACTTATTTCAATAAATGAAAATCGATATTGATTTAATTTTAATGTTTTATTGAGAACAAAACTAAAAGAGTGCCTTCCTACTGGTTACTGTTAGCAAATGAAGGTTAATTATTTATAAATGTGGATGCAGATGAAGTTGTCTCAATTAATGCGAATGTTCTGCACATAACAAAGGGAAAGCAGAATATTGCTTCCATTTGTTAAACTCTTTGTGAACTCTTTGTTAATGAAACAAAATAAAAAACAAATATTATTTTTATAGATATGTATTGCATATTAGTCTTACACAAAAATAAAATGTTACTCTTGTTTTTTATTTAAATGTAAAAATAAATTTCCCAGAGGATTTACTGGGAATAACTATTCTTATGTCTAAAGTTTATACTTTAACAAATAATACCACTATTAACATTTATAGTTTTTGGTAACATGAAATATACACCAGTTACTTGGAAGTTTGTATATTACTTATATTTGTATTATAACAATATTCAAGGCAACCAAAAAATTATTATTGAAGAAACACTATCCTCAGATCTAATATTCTGCACCTATTTAATGTACAATGATACCTTCAGTTTGATATTGAGTATCTGTAGAATGCAAGTAAAACCAACAATAGTTATCATGCTTGAAATTTTCAACTTGTTTTATTGTTTTAAAACTTTTTAAAAATCACTTGCAGCAAATAGGTACTTCATGTTTCAATAAAAGGGAAAATATTTTTTTACTTAATTCAAAGTTTCATACTGAACAGTATCAATTCCACATATTTCAAGATGTACAAGGAAAGGCTTATTTGTATTAAGTATATATATTTTAAATTGCCAAGAATTTGACAGTGTAATACAAGCTTAAAAATAAAGAATTTATAACATAAATACCTAGATATTGTGTGATTAAAATGTTGGTCACAACTAATAGTATCGAAGCTTGGATCTAATCATTTACATAATAAATAGCGATAACCTGAGTTTGTGATGTCCTTTTAATTAAAAGCTAAAGCTAGTCAATAGTCATCAACAATCATTAAAACAGAAGCTAGGGCAGTGGCCAGAAATTTACTTATACTTAGTTAGATTTTAAATGAAATATATTTTGCGAAAACTGCAATACGTTCCTGACCACCTACTACCTGGTGTTAAAATTATTATTGAACCATCTACCTTTAAGTAGGTCAATACAAAGCTTGCAATTTTAATTAATTCCATTTACTCCACAATAAAGCACTGAAAATACGACAAAAGTAGGCACTAAAATGGCAAATCACATTTGCAAGTGAACATTTTATGAAATACCTCACAACCACATACACTCGGAACTGAATTAAGCAGAGACAATTTCATTACTTTTAAAAATACATTTCATCTATTAAAAAAAAAAAATACGACAATTTGAAAACAAATAACCCTCCTTTGGTCTTCACCACAGTCAGGTAATTTACTTAGTTTAATGTTTTGCATAACTGAGATAGACTAAGAAGAGTAATTCAACAATGAGATTACTAATATTTTTTTGGTCAATTATTATTTAATTTTTTTTAAACAAATTTTAAATACCTACTTGATAAAGATGATTTTATTGAGATTCAATAACACCAATTACATCTATCACTCATTTCAGACTAAGGATACTACATGGTTCTCTCATTTTTTAAGTTCTAGAATTATTTTAAAATACTTAGTATATTAGCTTAATTTCCTTGTTGAAGTTTTACTGTTACTTCACATAAGCAATCAATTTCAAGGGTATGTAAAAGCACATAAGGTTGACTGTCATAGGTAGTAATCAAAAAATCTCGACTCTACTCTCAACTTACTTGCATAGTGCATAAAAGCATTATTGGAGCAACCTGTGTATCAATAAATATCCATTAGATGTTTCATATTACACCATAAAGCTTGGGGTATTTAGAGTAAAAATAAGGTATAGAGGGTGTCTTAAAAAATATGAACCGTAGGCATGGATACTACGGTCTTACTATGGCTTTATGGTGCAGCACTTTTTTACGGGTACATTTAAAATCTGTGTCTATAGACCTGCTTACAGTTTGTATACTGCCTCATAAGCTGTGTAAACACTCTATTAGTTAATACACTAAGGATGGGTAGATATCAGAGAACTGTAACTATAACCATTGCATATTACTGTTATCAAAAATGTCTATAATTTGTCCAGTTTTGAAGGGCTATCGCACACAGGCAGACTTGCCGCACAGTTACAGTGGGCGTGGATATCACCTCAACACTAGAAACTCGATCTGTACGTGCAAAGGCGGTTACTGTTCTTTGCATACACTTGTACCCAGATTAACAAACTGAGAAGTTTAAAGCTGAGTCTAATGCTGAGATCGATAGAGCGCACTTTGACTTTGCTCAGACTTAAGGCACTGTTAAAACGAGACAGCGTTATACCGCTGGAATAAATCTGTCTCGTTTTAACTGAAACTTAAGTCTAAGCAAAGTCAAAGTGCGCTCTGTAGATTTCACCTAAGGCTGAAATCTATAGTGTACTTTGACTTGGCTCAAGACAGTTAAAACAACATAAATGTATGTGAGCAAAGTCAAAGACATAAATGTCAGCCTAAGCTTGGCTACCAAGCACGAACCAAATTTGCGTAGCGTACGCCGTATAGGCACGAGCACGCTTAGGGGCCACCAGCACGCCTAGGGGCATGGCACGTCACTGTGAGCGTTTTACTAAATATAATTCAAAGTAAATTTAACCCTTAATAAGGCAAAGGAAAATAATTTCCCACTTAGTAATGCGTTCAAAAACATTTATTTTTACGTAACAGCTGGACCACAGACTGAATGAAATCATAAGGTACGCTTTTATGGTAAATTTTAAATTTCTTAAAACTGGCAACACACACCTATAATGTCACCTTGCACTGATATGTCAATTTCAAAGTGAAGTAACGAGGTTATTGTGAGTGAAAAGTTGAAATTATCGGACGTTAGAAAGAAAAAAACAATTTTTCTTTTACAAAAATTCCTGTAAGTAGAATATGCTTTCTGTATCATATAAAACAACTGTTTAGTGTTACTGTATATTGTTTTTATTTGTCTTAGAGTGATATTTCTCTGCGAAATGTTCAAATAAATAAGTGGGAAAATAATTCCCATTGCCCGATTGCAGTATTATGGATTACGCATACGGCATATATATATAGAAATAAATTTAACTTCTTTTTCTGTCCTTTTCTTGATACTCTTTGTGTCCATTCCTCTTCAGAACCCATGTCACTTACAGGTTTTCTTTTGTTTGTAGTGTTCGTCAGCAATGAATAAGAAAAAAAATAAAATTCTTAGTGATCGGGAGGTGGAAGAAATCGTCAACAACCTTTCCGATTTATCCGATCTTGATTCCGACGATGATGTTTATTATCAGACAGCACCTGTGACCAGCCCGGCAGATTACTGCAATTTGCCTGAAGATATTATTATTGAAAGGCGTCTTGAAGAGCTTTTCGGTGTTCGAGAAATATCGGAAGAAAATATAGATATTGTAGACCGAGAACTATATTCAGTTAGTTGTCTAAAAGATATTTTAGAAGAAAATTGTCCTGACAGTAGTGTGGGTGACACAGCAGGACAATTATCTGGTGATCAACTAACAAAAGCAACAGATGAACATATGCAAGAAGAAAGGGGACAGGATCTTACTGAAAGAGAAATTGAAATACAGCAATGTTTTGAGGAGATTTATGAAGACAATCATCCAATTCAGGCAGATGACACAAATGCTGGACCGTTAAACATAAATTATTATGAAACTGAAAATCAAACATTGCAATGTCAAAGAATTGTCAATGTATCCAGAACAAGACAACCACGAGAGTGGAAAATTGAAAAGGAAATACATAGTGTTCCAGAGTTTATTAATCCCATTCGTCCACAATCAACATATAATCACAAAACTCAGCCAATTTATGTTTTTGAAAAGTTTTTCCCGGAGTATCTAGTACAAGTTATAGTAGAACAAAGTAATATATACGCAGCACAGAAAAAGAGTAACAATTTTACACCTATATCAGCAGAGGAATTGAAAGCATACTTTGGAATATTGATTATGATGGGTCTCAACCCTTTGCCTGATATGGACTTGTACTGGTCAAATGACCCTTTTTACAACAATCCAGAAATATCAAAAATTATGCCCATTAAAAGATTTAAAAAAATTACGGAGAACCTACATATTAATAACAATGAAAATGAACCAGATAGAAGCTCACCAGATTATGACAAATTGTTTAAATTAAGACCTATGATAACAGAACTAAATAAAGTGTATCAGGAAGAAACAGCAAATTCGAGTCATCAGTCAATCGACGAATGCATGGTCAAATTTAAAGGGCGATCCAGTCTAAAACAATATATGCCGAAAAAACCAATCAAACGTGGATTTAAAGTATGGGCACGTTGTGACGCCAAAACTGGCTATTTATACACATTCCAAGTATATACTGGGAAGGGAGACAACATGGAAGACGAAGGACTTGGATACAATGTGGTAATGAAACTTGCTACTGACCTTCCTGAAAACACACTGCTAGCATTTGACAATTTTTTTACTGGCTGCAACCTTATGGAAGACTTGTACAAAAAGAAAATTTTTGCTGTTGGCACTGTACGAGCGAATCGGAAAGATCTTCCAAATATAATGAAAAAATCACAGCCAAAACATCTTAGGCTACAAAAAAATCAGTTTGCAGCTGTAACTGCTAAACCTATTACAGCCATTAAATGGCTTGATACTAGAGATGTTAACGTTCTTACAACTGCCCACCATCCAACTGACACAGTATTAGTAAAACGAACTCAGAAAGATGGAACAAAGAAGGAAATCCTTTGCCCCAAAGCTATCGCTTGTTACACGCTCACTATGGGCGGAGTTGATCGTTTTGATCATTTCCGATCATCGTATCCGATCAACCGCAAATGTAGAAAGTTCTGGATGCGATTGTTCTTTTTTATGTTTGATGCTTCAATAATCAACAGCTACATCACTTACAGCACTACACACGTTGTGAATACGCATTCTCATAGAGAGTTTAGATTGCGATTAGCTCGAGGGTTGGTTTCAAACTTTACAAGTAAAAAAAATCGGCAGGTTGTTTTCAAAAACAAGAAGGGCTCTAACTTCGGCGTACCAGATGAAATTCGCCTCCTCAACGTTGGGATTCACCTCCCTGAAGAAGGAAATACCTACAAACGATGTCGTTTTTGCAGCACCAAGAAGGAAGAAAAGAGAACAAAAATATTATGTACATTTTGCCAAGTTGCACTATGTGCAAAAAAATGTTTTAAGTCTTTTCATGAGGCTTCTCCTCAGGAATAATTTTATTTGTACTTTATTCATGAATTTTATTTAATTTCCTTTATTTCGTTTAATTCAGTGATTACAGTCTTTTCGTGTTTAATTTATCTCATCTCTATATCAAATTTCATTCCCATTCAATTTAAGCCCTATTCAATTTCAAATCTACCCGCAGGTTGGGAAATTCCCAACAAATTGGCCACCCTGCACGGTTGTGTCAAACATTTCGCTTCACGCAAGTTTTTTTATCGAAAATTTACGTTTCTAACCTAAAAATATACGTATATTCGTATTTTTAGTTAAAAAACCGCGCGTCCGACAAAAAAATTGTTTCGGAGACATCAAATACCCTTTAAGACGCCCGGCCCGTGTAAACTCATCTTTAATCTATCAGGGCGGCACATTTCAATAGCCAACCCTTTGCATTTATAATATTATGTACGAGTAGTAGGAATACCTTTAATTTTTTTTTGCAATAATAAATATCGGAAGCAAAGTCAGCAGCCAGCGCTATATTTGAATAGTAATAAAAACTATTATAAAAACAAATAACCTTAACAGGCAAAGGGAATTATATTCCCACTTTCTTACACTTATGACAAGCATAATCGGGCAAAGGGAATCATTTTCCCACTGCAAAAAAAGGTATTTCCCCCCTCTCCCACTACTTTTAAATGTATTTTTTGGATTCTCCAGCATTAAATTACCCTAAACACGCTTCTAATTTAAAGTTTACTATTACACAGGCTCGCGCCTTATTAAGGGTTAATTTACTTTGGCATGATGGCGGCAGGTTTGACAAACACAGGATTCGTGTTTTAATAACATGGTTATTTTAGCACGTTTTGATTTACCTGTTATCATAGCAATTAATTCATCCATGCTCGTAGCGAGCGCGAGCGTACCACGGAAACTGCAGAGTGAGGTTCACGTACAGTGTTTCTTGAATGCTCACCACAATCACAAAAGCTTGGCAAGTATAGACTCAGCTTGTATATCTTTTAAAAGTTATTCAGAGAAAAATATAATAACCTTACCTTTTCGTTCTATTTCAAAAATGTACATGCATACACTAAAAATTACTTCGAGTCAGTATTTTTGTGGGAAATCCCTAAATCATGGAGTGTATGGTGGTGGAGGTGGTAGAATGGAGAGATCGTCAAAGGGGAAGTATTGTTGCGTGCCGAGGACAGGTGGCGCAAATGTTGGGTGTGCTGATGGGACAAAGTTAGGGCTTGGTGAGTAAGGCGGGAGAGTAGGCACTGCCGGCGTGGGGCCGACGCTGTGGGCTTCGTAGCCGTCCCAGTCCTCCATTAGGTTGCGCCGTTGCAAGTCTTCGTCGTTTGATAATGGCGCACCCCACAGATTGGCAGCAGATGCCAGTAGAGCCAAGGCACCTGAAAAATTTAAGAACTTGTTATTGGATTAGTAATTTTTTATCAAGTTAAACATTTAGAGTTGTAATGATATTTTGTTATAACACTAATATTATAAAGGCGTAAGTTTGTGTGTATGTATGTGTGTAAGTTTATAACTCTTTCCGGAAAAGCTAGTGAATGGATTGGGCTGAAATACGGGATGGATCTATCCAGGTTAGGTTAATCCAGGGTTTACCCTGGATTAATATTTATCCCGGAAAATCTAAAAGTTCCTACGGGATTTTGAAAAACTTAAATCTATGCAGCCATCAGCTAGTAGAATTATAAGTGATGATATTATAACTTATTTTTTATAAAATACTAGATGATGACCACAACTTCACCACATGGATAACACTTGGACAGTTACAATCAACAATATTAGTCTGGATTGTGAAAGAAACTATTAATGTTTTATAGAAAGTTAAGAAAATGTTTAAATGCTTAAAGTTATAACATGAATCGTTACATTTCAAAGACACCTAACTGTAATAAATATATTATAAGGTAATAATCTTTGGCAATACTTTTTTTTAACAATATTATACTCTTGTACTTTCAACAACTACTTATTTTATTGGCTATGTAATCATGTTATGTTTACTTAATTACTTTGAGTTAAAGAATTTCAACTAACCTGCTCCTGTTATTGTGTAAAATCCATATTCATAATCAACTTGTATGGTATTAAGGTCACTATTGTTTGCATTGCCTAATACAACTGTTGTGTAGTAACAAACGCCTACAATAGCAATCACCCAGAAGACACACATTATGCTAGGCACAGCATTTCTTCGCAACATTCTTATAGCTTTGCTGTTCAGACTGGTGAGGTTGATCAGTACTCCGATACAGGAGCATAGAAGCACCATAAAGCAGAGTAATATAAGAACTCTCATGAGTGTTATAATCTCAGGAGTTGTACATGGTGGAAGACCTGTAAAGTTATAAAACAAGTTAGCACAAATCAAGGTTGTTGTTAGGTGTGAAGGCAAATTTTTCTTTTTCTGAAATGGAAAACTTCATGTAATGGAAGCAAGCTCTTATCAAATGTACACACTCATGAATACATCTTTTAAATAAAGTAATTACTTAATAAACTTTTTTTACATTCTTCAGTACAGCGAGCAAGTTTTGTGGTTAGGTTTTCTTAACTAAGTTCTATCTGTATAAATACTTACAGGTAGAACTTACAGGGAGGCTTAAGGCTGGGTGTTCACTGTTCATACTTAAAGTAGTCAATTGCCAACTGTAAGCAGGCTCATTGAGAGCCTGTGTAAACATTAAGTTAGACTGCATTTTTTTTTATTCACTGTAGGTAAGCGCTTGACCACAATCACACCTGATGGAAAGTGATGATGTGGTCTAAGATGGGACGCGTTTACCTAGAAGGTGCCTATTCACTCTTGTTTTAAAGATACCCAGATTGTAATTGGTAGGAAACACTGATCGCAGAAGAGTATTCCAAACCTTAGCCATGCGTATGAGGAATGAAGACGCAAAACGTTTCGTGCGTGTAGATGGAATGTCGACGACATAAGGATGGAAACACACACACATTGTGCACATTATGCTGGCAATATGCTGTAGCATACAATGTACCACTCATGTAAACAAAAAAGTTGGCATGTGAGCATTGGGATCCAATATGCTGTTATGTTTAGTTTAGTAGCCAATCAAAGTCAGCATTATAGTGAGTAGTCACCATAGTTCAATAATAATTGACCACCAAGAGTCAGTGACTATGCATATTGAAATAGTATAATGTCAGTTAGGTATGAATTTAAAGTTGAATATGTATAGCAAGGCAGTATACTGTAATGTTCGCTTTCAGTCTACAGCATTGGATGTGTAAAGGGCATACTCTATTAATTGCAGCTAGAGCATATATTTTACTCAAAATGCTTGATAGCTTCACTGTGACTTACCATTTAAATCAGACCTGCTAATAGTATCAAATTCCCTTTGGTGTATTAATATTTGATCATTGTCTTCATCATGATCATTATCGTCTGCATCATCTTCATCAAAAGTGAAGAACTGTGTTAAAGATAGACTCTGTGTGCAATGTAGACCCTTAATCCTGAACCAGCTTGGCTGTACTAAGGCTGCACAAGTCAACAAGAAAGTCAAAATATTGAAAAATGCTGCTATTTTGTTAAGTTCCTTATCCTTGAATGATAATGTTGTCTTCAGACCTGGAAACATAGTTTGACTCAAATTACAATACATACCAAAGTGTACATTATGTCTTGGTTACTTTTTAGGATTCTGTACATTCAAAATAAAAAAGGCCCTTATAGGGTCATTTTGTTGTCTGTCTGTTTGTCTGATGTGTCTGTCAAGAAACCTGCACTGTACTTCCTATGACCTAGAATCATGAATTTTGGCAGGTAGGTAGGTCTTATAGCACAAGTAAAGGGGAAAATCAGAAAACTGTGAATTTTTACTTATATCACAGGAAAAAAAGAATTTTTGATGATGTTTTCAATGATGTTTGCCATACTTACAAATAGGAGGCTAGGATAATATTAATCAGTGTTGTGTTAATTAGTGGACACATGCAGGCTAATGGATGAATGAAAAACTTTAACATACGAAATGCATGGAAATGTAAAGTATTTAATCAAATCTGAATTCATTAAAAAACAGTTAAAACACCTGTTATGAAAATGTCTGGGCTTTATTAGAGTTTACTGTTATATGTGATAGTTCTAAAATTGTTAAAGCAATAATGATTATTTAGTTAAAACTAGTTATTTACACTTTTAATGCTAATTAGTAATTAGCAATAGTTAAACTCCTAAGTTTATGATGCAAAGCTATTTATAGCAAATTATGTTTGAGGAGACATCTCTGAGGGGGGCAATGCATTAGTTGCTGTATTAGTGAAGACAATTCGTTGCATTTTCTGTGAAACTTAATAAAGTTTCATAACTAGCACTTGAACTAGGATTGATCGCCATGACTATCCGGTTAATTGCAAGTTTTAGAAATGTTATTAGAAAAACAAATTAGGGTGGAATAGTGCTAGAATAGATGTTACTTAGCAGTGTTATTAAAGCACTCTGAGTTGTTCTATAAATGTTTTAGGTATTTCCATAAAGACAAAAATTAGTCGTAAGGTTTATTAAATCAAAGGAAATTAACAAAAACACGCCAGTGGCCGAACGTCGTACCAACCTCGAATGCAAGTTAAGCAGCTCATCTTGATGCACACACCATTGGAAAAAACACGAAACAACGTAATATAATTAGAAAAATTATATCAACACCACAATTTATATTTTACAAATAGTTTTTCAATTTTCACTACAAAAGCAAAACTCTACCCACTTTTTGACTTAAGACATTGACATCTTCACAGACCACGAATATTTTTTTTTTTTTCTTTAAATCTGGCTTTACTCTGATTAGCCAATGTCAAGTTTGTGATATTTTCAAGTTATTGAATTTATACAAGTATGGACTCCGTCTACGCCAGCGCCCGCCGACATTACGCGCGGCGCCCCTTTAGAGCGCTTCCCAGTCAGTTCCACCACCAAAAAACACCAACTAACGCCAAATGACAATTAATAGTCTGTGGGGACTTCGTCTGTGGTGGCGTTTGCTGGCGCGCGTGCGGTGCTTTTTTGGAGTGTTTTTTTGTGAGAAGTGGCCGGTTTTTGTGTTCTGCTGGTGTTTATTGGTGGTGGAACTGGCTGGGAAGCGCTCTAAATGGCGCCGCGTGTATTCGGTGGGCGCCGGCACAGACGGAGTCCATACTTATACAATATAATAGTTTCCGTAACTTGAATAACTACAAACTTGACATTGGCTAATCAGTGTAAAGTGTAAAGTCTGTATCAGCCAGACGAGAAAAAAAAATAGTCTGTGGTCCATTCAGTTACAGTCTGTGAAAACCAAAGAGTATGTAAGTAATGTAAAATGTCATGTTCTCACTATGAGAACGCTTATGGTGCTTTTATATTATGTTCACGCTCAATGGCAAACGTTGGCCAATGTTTTCTTTTAAGGTGCATTTAAATAAACGGGTCAATCTGCGAAATTCTAATTTGATTTGGTTTTTTCTGCCATGAGCGCTATCAGAATGCCATATTTGCCTACTTTGTCGTATTAGTCTACAAATTGTGAAAAACCAAATTAAATTCGAATTGTGGATACCAGCTATTACAAACAATACAAACATCCGTCCATACTTTCATACTATATATGTAGTTACTATTTTATACTATCCATATCCATACTAATATTATAAATGCGAAAGTGTGTCTGTCTGTCTGTCTGCTATCTTTTCACGGCCCAACTGTTTAACCGATTCTGACGAAATTTAGTAAAGGGTTAGCTTATATCCCGGGGACGGACATAGGCTACTTTTTATCCCGGAAAATCAAAAAGTTACCACGGGATTCCCAAAAACCCATCCGCTTAACCGATTTGTATGAAATTTGGTACCGAGGTAGCTTGAATTCCAGTCATTGGCATAGGCGACTTTTTATCCCGAAAATCAAACAGTTCCCATGGGATCTTTAAAACCTAAATCCACGCGGACGAAGTCTCGGGCATTTTCTAGTAATATTACGAGTATAAATGCAAAAGTGTGTCTGTCTGTCTGCTTGTCTGTCTGTCTGCTACCTTTTCACGGCCCAAAAGTTAAACCGATTCTGACGAGTACAGGGTTAGCTTATATCCCAGGGACGGACATAGGCTACTTTTGATCCCGGAAAATCAAACAGTTCCCACGGGATTCCTAAAAATCTAGCGGATTTGTATGAAAGGTACCGAGTTAGCTTGTGTCCCTGTAATTGACATAGGTAACTTTTTATCCCGGAACATCAAACAGTTCCCACAGGATCTTTGAAACCTAAATCCACGCGGACGAAGTCGCGGGCATCCTGTAGTTAGAAATAAGTACCTACCTTGATCAACCTTCTCAGAAGCAGTAATATTATTATTTATTACCTAGGAGTAGGTAATGTTCTTCAATTTCGCTACGTGACGTGCGTTCAGATGAACGCTATTCATGAAAATATCTAAATAGGATGCGCCTCACGGGATTTCTAGCTGTGAAAATGAAACAACAAAATATTCCTTTCCTATGATGTTATTTATATTTTTCTACTCAATTCAAGTGTATTTGTGTGTATTGCCGGCATTGAGTTAAATGTTATATAGAGGTGCTGAGAGGACATTTTTATGTCTTAATTTTGATTTCTTTTTAACCCCCGACCCAAAAAAAGGGGTGTTATAAGTTTGACGTGTGTATTTGTGTATTGTACCTATCTGTGTATCTGTCTGTGGCATCGTAGCTCATAAACTAATGAACCGATTTTAATTTAGTTTTTTTGTTTGAAAGGTGGCGTGATCGAGAGTGTTCTTAGCTATAATCCAAGAAAATCGGTTGAGCCGTCAGCTCTTTTTTACTGTCCCCTTCACTTGTGGGGGTGTTTTTTTTTATAAATTTTTTAAATTTTTAATTTACACTTGTGTCAGTCGTCATACGGATTTTTTAAGAAACCTAAAAACCTAAATGCACACGGACAAAGTCCCGGGCATCATTTAATATTATTATAAAGATAGCAAATATTACCTATGTAGTCTATGTACATATAAAAGCAGATAGATCATTGAGAGAATAAAAGTAGGTCCACTAATTTACTAAGTGGCAAAAAGCACGAATGGTCTTTTTATATTATTCAATAAGGGTTGAAACAGTTTTGCCAGACATCATCATCATCACCTCAAATGCCATCTCTTTGATTGCTGTTAAGTATAGGTATACAATACTATATAAAATTATATAAGTACTAACTACATATAAATACTACAGAAGTTTCTAGTGAGAAAGGTTCTATAGGAAGGAAAGGTGATTGTTCAGTTGAGTCCCTTCAAAAGCAGCGCAGCTTCTGTCATGTACCTACATATAGATAGGTACCTTCTTAACAGATATAAATAAAATTATGTAACTTAAAAGAATCTTACTAAGAGGTAAGTAGGTACCTACTGAGGATCATCACAGAGCTATTGCGTTGCGCTTGAACAAATCTACAAAAAACTTCCAATAGATCAAACAACCCAAATTCAGTTCCTTAATCTAAGCCAAATTCCCTACAATTCCCTTCACTTTATTAAATGTCATGTAGGGAGGTATAGGTCCAGAATATTATTATCTTGATTAGGTAAGGTCCGAATTTTTCCATACAACCCAATATTCCGCTTCAGTGTTTACTGTTTACCTAGTTACCTACTTCCGGTCAGTAACCCCTTTCCCCATGTATTTATTTGGGCTTAATAATGTCTTATCTGCTTATCTGTGTTATTTCGAGTTCATTAAGCGAGACAAGTCATAACGGGCATCAGAGGTTCGCCCCCAATACTTTGGCCATTTATTAAAATCGTAGGTAATAGGTATGGATCCTATGAAGCGATATATTATAAATTATTATTATTTTGCACAAAAATTCATACAATTTTAATAAGCGCCCGAAACGCAGCGTTAGCAGCATACCTATTTCTACGAGTAGCTACCAGATGCACGCCTCGCGTACCCTCGGGTGCTTGTTAAATTAATTATTACTATTATTACAGTCCCTACAACATCTTCTGAAAATTTTAGGAATTTATCCAGAACAATAATTAAAAATAAATCTTTCAAAAGATAAGATAGATACCTAGTTGACCCGCCTGGCTTTGCACGGGTGGGAAAAAATTTGCACGGGTGGGTGCCTCACATACCTAATAGTTGTTTGACGATTGAAAAACTGGCCAAGTGCGAGTCAGACTCGCGCACTGAGGGTTCCGTACTCGCGTATTTTTTCCAACATTTTGCACGATAAATCAAAAACTATTATAAATCAAAATAAATAAAATTAGTTTTTAGAATGAACAGGTAAAGCCCTTTCATATGATACTCCACTTGGTATAGTTATCTTACTTTGAAAATTGAAACACATTTTTTTTACATGATGTAACCACGAATTCGCGTTTTTCAGATTTATTTCTGTATTTGTACTATAAGACCTACCTACCTGCCAAATTTCATGATTCTAGGTCAACAGGAAGTACCCTATAGGTTTCTTGACAGACACGACGCGACGGACAGACAGACAACAAAGTGATCCTATAAGGATTCGGTTTTTCCTTTTGAGGTACGGAACCCTAAAAATCAGCCCTTAGTTATTATTCAGATTTTTAGTTGCCTCTGCAATGCCGGCAGTCAACGGCATTTTCTCGCCATTTATATAAAAATCTGAAATTAATGATCAAATAGGTACTTCAGACCAGTTCAGACTTTTACCATTGGGACTTGGGACTTGGTAAATCCTAGGTTTTACTGTGAAGTCCTACGATTTATTCGTGGTTCGGTATTTTACAACAATAGGTTTTCTAATTTTCTATTATTCTTTTCAAAAATAAACAATGGTATGAATTTTAACGCGCTCAGCGAAATGTTTGTTTATATTATCGCATGTGTAAATACAATATTAATGTAACATCATAGAGTTGTGGTTCTGTGGAACTATGAATAAAATCACAGCAAATAGACCAAGTAGACCAAATAAAACCAAACAATAACCTTCAATTCAACTCAATTCAATTTGTATTGTATACCGAAGCGACATTATTTTCTCAAGTTATATAAAGTATAAACTAGCCGGATAACCCGGCGTGTGCTACTACGCTTGCTAAAGAATGTGGCATGTGGTGGCCTAAAACCATCTTCGCAGTATTGCCTTTCTAATAAAACCGGTTTGAGGCACATCGGTTGGATGGTTTCAAAGTCTATAACGGACATAGGCCTAAATGAAATTATACACGCTGAAATAATGGTTGTCTTCCCGCGGCAGAACGATTTGCCCTCAGAAATGAACTGAAATGGTTTTGTTTCGAAATAATTTAAAAACAAGTGTAAATTATTTTATAACACCCCCGACAAGTGAAGGTTACAGTAACTAGAAAAGACCTGTTAACTTTAAAACGGCTGAACCGATTTTCTTGGATTAAGTACCTATAGCTAAGAACACTCTCAATCAAGCCACCTTTCAACATTGGTTTAGGACCTACGATGCCACAGACAGATACACAGATACACACGTCAAACTTATAACACCTCTCTTTTTGGGTCGGGGTTAAAAATGATCATCAACTCGAACGCATGACTAGACATAACGTGAATAGCAATTACCGTACATAAACTCGAACCGAGCTGCCGATAAAGCGAAAATGATAAAAGCAAAATAAGCTCTCGTACCTAGTGATACGGTATAAACTAGCCTACACGCACGCAGTATTACTATTGGTTCGAGGTCTTTTTCGTGTTTTGTTTTCTCCATTGCAAATTTGCCATTTTCGATATTAATATTTTTTTATCTAACTTACAAAACAACATACAAAAATAATATGCACAATACAATAACAAAAAATATTTTTTGAAGACCACTTTTTTTGATGTAAATTAATTACTTTAATTTGTTAATTAATTGTTTTAGGTTAATTTTTTTTTGTATAAAATATAACCTATGTCACCCAGACCTTTACAACGAATCAATTGACACATCGTTCATCAAAATCGGTTCAGTAGTTTAGGCACTACGGTGGAACACACAGGATCTGGATACAAACATACATACATATAGACTGTTAAAATCATAACCCTTAAACCGCAGGCACTTAACTCATTTTGACATGAAAATTATATCATATTGGTAAAACTTTACTAGCCTGAAAAAATAGTTAATACCTACCTACCAACTCATAATAATACTAAATCCTTTTGTAAAAATACAGTGTGCGGGCCAACAAAAAAATTACAAAGGAATTTTTACCACAATAAAGTGCTACCTTTTAGCTACTTTTTTGACCACTGCTGACTTTACATATTGCACCTACTTTTAATTATTACAATGACAAAGGCAAGCTGCAGTGGATTAGTAGGTAGGTACTCACACTCAGGGTCTGTTTTCATTAGTCGGATTTCTTTTCATCAATATTTCTTTTTTTGTTTAACGGATGTTGTTCTACGGAGAAAATTACTTACGTAAGTATAAATAAGTAGGTAAAACGAATTCTTTTTTCTTTCCATATTATCCAGTTTTCAGTTAAAATACCGGCCAAGTGCGAGTCAGACTCGCGCACTGAGGGTTCCGTCCGTACTCGGGTATTTTTCCGACGTTTTGTACGATAAATCAAAAACTATTAAGTATGCATAAAAATAAGTAAAAATCTGTTTTAGAATATACAGTTCTTTCTGATACTCACTCCACTTGGTATAGTTATCTTATTTTGAAAATTGAAACACATTTTTGTTTCTATGATGTTTTCTGTCATCGGGAAGTACTTATGTAGCTATGATGTAGCTATAGTTTTATGATTACAATAAAAGCATTGAGAACCGTAATTTCATTAGTAAATGGCAAACTGTTAGTGCTTTTTGCTTGAAGAGAAAATTTCAGGTTCAATGCACAAGTCATAAACCATTCGCCAAGTTCTATTGCACTGTGTATTCGGAAAACACAAAACATTAATCATCAAAGTAAATTGTGTACCAATGCTAAATGGATGCAGTTTATGCAAAGCGAGCGTGAGCAATTAGGTAGGTACCTACCTATTTACATAATTTATATTTAAGTAGAGGACTTGGCGTGAGTCGTAACCGAGGTTCTCTCAGGCGTAATTCGATTGGGTTTGTTCTTCCTGCGGGAATATAGGAAAGAGTCCTATGATTTAGATGAACTTGGAAATTAAAACATTGTATAATTTCAAAATTTCATTTAAATCGAGACAAATGTATTGGTGCAAGAATCATAAAAATGGTTTACGCGTGAAAGTTAGATGAACATATAATACTAGGTACTTGGCGTTGCGCAGTCGTGTAATCATTCTCTTTTATGTAGAGATATGGATCACTCGTTGTTACCTAATTATAACTTGTTTAGGCCTCATTCTTACGAGAGCTTTTTTAACATCTGTTAAAAAAGCTTTCAAATAGAACAAATGCATTTCCAAGTATTTGTTCATACGTCAACGCTTTTTTAACGCTCGTGTGAATTAGGGCTTAGGTACTTACCTGTAGGATTGACTGGAGTGGACTGTAAATTCGGCTGTTGCTAATAAGTACTTAAGCTCATTAGGCAGCTTAGGTATTACCTAAGCACCTAATCATCCTGTTTGAAATGATTTTATCTCAAGCACGCAATTAGGTAAAGTGTATCTCTATACCTATCCTCAACCTTAAAACCAGTTCACCTCTGTATCTCTTTAGCTGAATAATAAATTACTTATCTCTTATTAATTTCGCGAACTTAAAACACTTAAGAACCATTAAAAACCTGTTAAAGTCGGCTACCAAATCTTAGCAAGTTTTTAATTAAATAAAGTGATTGAGTGATTGATATTTGATATTGTTTAGACAATTAGAGTGGTTTTAACTAACTAAAGCTGTGATAGCTAGTGGTACGTCCGGCTCCTAATCGGAAGTCGGGGGTTCGATCCCGGGCACGCACCTCTAACTTTTCAGTTATGTGCGTTTTAAGCAATTAAATATCACTTGCTTTAACGGTTAAGGAAAACATCGTCGTAAGGAAACCTGCATGCCTGAGAGTTCTCCATGTACTCAAAGATGTGTGTACTCTGCCAATCCATATTGGGCCAGCGTGGCCGACTATGGCCTAAGCCCTTCTCACTTTAAGAAGAGATCCGTCCTCAGTAGTGGGCCGGCAATGGGTTGATCATAATAAAGCCTTGATTTAGCCAAGATTCAGAGCCTCGATAGCTTAACGGTTGAAGAGCGGACTGAATTCCGAAAGGTCGGGCGGCGCGGTTCAACTAAACTAACGCGTTGCACTAATTGTCGTACCCACACCTGGAACAAGCTTTACGCTTAATTGGAGGGGAAAGGGGAGTATTAGTCATGATTAGCATGACTAATATTCTTTTAAAAAAAATTAAATAAAATAAAAAAGGGGATTACTTAAACAATTATTTTGCGTCGAACAAACCAAACTTACCAAACTTATCATTATCATCATCATAATCGATCTAGTGCCAGCCTACACGGGTCTCCTCTCAGAATAAGAAGGGTTTAGGCCATAGTTCGCCTCGCTGGCCCAGTGCGGAGCGGTAGACTTCACACAGCCTCGAGAACATAATATTATAACTCTCACGCATGCCGATTTCCTCACGATGTTTTCAAACACACCAGCCTATTTATAATAAAATCTAGATTTTAATACAAATATTTTTCTACTGATATCAAGATCACGAGATATTTAAAATTAAAGTAATAACGACCCAACACGTGTCGTGCTTCATGATGCGAATAAGTAATTTACACATATTATTAAGAGGGCTCTCTCCGTCACTCGCTCCATACAAACGCAGTTCCAATTTCATTTGAATATTAAGCAACCAAAGTCCATGAAATTTTGCAGACATATTCTAGAAACTAATATCTATGTCTGTGGTTTTCCAGATTTCTCTTAAAATATTCGGTTTCAAAGTTACGCGGTCTTAAAAATTTACATACAAATCTTTGAGCCCCTGTAATTTTAAAACTACATATTTTTAGAAAAATCTAAAACACCACAGACACAGATATTAGTTTTTAGAATATGTCTGCAAAATTTCATGGACTTTGGTTGCTTAATATTCAAATGAAATTGGAACTACGATTGTATGAAGCGAGCAGAAGCGAGTGACGGAGAGAGCCCTGTTAAGGTGCATGAGACGGGTCTGCCCGCGAAATTCAAAATTAATTTGGTTTTTCGCAATTTATAAACTAATACGACAAAGTAGGCTTATGGCATTCTAATTCCGACAATGCCAGTATCATCTTCACAGCATTAGGTACATTTAAAAGATCTTTATTTGACAGTGTTCAGTTTAAGAAATTAGTTACAAGTGTAAATTAAAAATTTATAACACCCCCGACGATCCAAAGTATCTGAGTTTTCCAAAACATCATTTTCAAATAAATAATTATGTATTTAGGCAACGTCCATCTTGACAGCTTGACATTTGTCTATTGACATAATATTATGAACCTAACGGTTATGTAACCTTCTTTTATACAAGAATACTAGAAAAGAGCTGATAACTCTTAAACGGCTGCACCAATTTTTTTGGATTATAGCTAAGAACACTCTCGATCAAGCCACCTTTCAAACAAAAAAAACTAAATTAAAATCGGTTCATTCGTTTAGGCGCTACGATGCCACAGACAGATACACAGATACACAGACACACAGACACACAGATACACAGATACACAGATACACAGATACACAGACACACAGATACACAGATACACAGATACACACGTCAAACTTATAACACCCCTCTTTTTGGTTCGGGGGTTAATAAAAATAATGAGTTTGACATGTTTCTCACAAATTAGTCGATACTATTAATAGCTAATTTCTTAAACTGGACCCTTTCAAGTAAAGATTTTTATATAAACCGGTGAGGATTATATTGCCATTGGCGCAATTAAAATGCCATAAACCTACGTTGTCGTATTAGTTTACAAATTGCGAAAAACCAAATTAAATTTGAATGTCGCGGGCAGACCCGTCTCATGCCCCTTGGGTAGGACCTACATAAAGCACGATGCGTAGAGACTAGAGACGCGCGACGGCAACTGCACGGCAGCTCTAGAAAGATTTGTAATACTAAAAACAAAGCGTATGTGTGTGTATGTGTGTGTGTGTGTGCCTTACTAGAGTTGATTTCCGAGTTGTGCCAAAAATAGTTAGGTATAGCAATTGAAATTTTCAAGTAAGTTAGCAAGTTGGCGGTGCTTCATCCCCGTGCCTCGGAGAGCACGTAAAACCGTCCAGCTGATTTTGCGCTCTCTCTAGAGTCCGGGCGTGTCGGATTTTCGTCACATCGAGCTATTAGAGTGAGGGAATAGAGCACCTGTGTTTGCAAACACACTTGTGCACTTTAGCCATATAATAAAGATAATAATATTATAATATCTCCCGCGCAGTTGGCTAATCTTTATAGAGATTTCTTTGACCGAATTCGGTCGTGAGCACATTATTACATTCGGTAGCTGGATAGAGACTACCACTGGTTTTGACATCTTGTGATAACGACTTTAGTAGTGTACCTACTTACTTATTTTTTTATTATATAGGTAGGTAACTAATCAAGCGAGAATATGTTTGCTTATAGGAAATGGTTTTCCAAAGTTCGCTCCGTGTCCGGAAATTAGACATCCGCCCAATCTTACTTTGAGTTCCGGTTCGTTAACTGTACACAATCCCACGAAGATTACTTTTCTGAATTGTAAGATTTGAAGTGGGAAGAACTTAGATCTTATTAAATATCGACTTCCGACGCGAACAATCTGAGCGCAAGAAATTTTTTACTGTTTGTTAGAAAAACTCAAAAGTTTGTAAGAAGGTCAAATCAAACTTGATACTTAGGTATCTATATCTCTATACTCTATATAATCACACTTCACATCACACTATCACACTAATATTATAAAGGCGAAAGTTTGTATGTGTGTGTGTGTATGTGTATGTTTGTTACTCCTTCACGCAAAAACTACTGGACGGATTTGGCTGAAATTCGGAATGGAGATAGATAATATCCAGGATTAGCACATAGGCTACTTTTTATTCCGGAAAATCAAAGAGTTCCCACGGGATTTCAAAAAACCTAAATCCACGCGGACGAAGTCGCGGGCATCATCTTCTAGTCTAGTAATAAATAGAATTGAAGTGTTGGTTTGTAATTTTGAAATAACTACCTCATATTAAGCTCATAATTATGGTTATTTGAACGATACGATAACTAAATCACAAGTTTTTAAAATTTTTGTCTGTCTGTCTGTTGTCTGTCTGTTTGAACGGGCTAATCTTCGGAACAGCTGGATCTATTTTGACGGGACTTTCACAGACAAGTAGAGGATTAGCTAGGGAGTAACATAGGCTACTTTTTTAACCGACTTTCAAAAATAGAGGAGTTGTGTTTTCTAGCTATGGACACCGATGTCTCCGAGATTTCTGAAACGATTTACGTAATTTTTTTTTATCGATAGAGGAAGAGATTGTCCCTAAAAATTTGGATTCCAACTCCTCAATCCTGATGCTTCAGGTGACGTGACCACCAAAGCTCATAGGATTTAGTAACTGTCGCTTATAATTTGATATTGAAGGTATCTATACCAAGTAAAGACTTTGTCGTTGACCTCGAGGACCCAACTCCTCAACCCTGATGCTGTAAGGAATTGCATCCCTAAATCCTGGTTATCCCTCGGGATTTTAAAAGATCGTCCGTTTAAATGTTTTCACGCGGTACAGAAACAAGTTGCATCCCGGGGACGGGCTATTACGGATAGACTACTTTTGTCCTGGGAAATCAAAAGTTCCCACGGGATTTCTAAAAACCTAAATCCACGCAGGCGAAGATATTTCGTATGCTCAATAGTGAGCCAGCGATGGGTTGATGGTGCTGTTGATGATGTTATACCAAAAATCAGTAGGCACCACTCACGATACTTAAGTATAAAAATAAGTCTCAGTATTCGATCGAAAGGTTTAAATTTTGCATAATCCTACCTGCTTCCTATTAAAATTTATGTAGCTAGAGAGCTTGACTCCCGATAGCATGCGGAATATTCTCCAATTCAATCGAAAGCATTCATGAATTTCTAATGTTTTTGAAGATAAAGTAATAACGATCGCTTTGCAGATTCAACAGTTATTTAAATACCTTTGCATAAAACACTTCTTTCATGTATACTGTTATAAACACAAATCGAATTGTCAATTATAATACAGTACTAACCTGTTTCAGCAATCCCAATTGAGTGAATTTAGGGTTTTAAAAATCTCTTTAATCTCTCGAAATCCTTTCTCAATAGTAATCTCATCGATGTATCTATGTTATAAAAAGATCTTTCGTTCAAAGTAACCATTACTTTTACATTACATTTTTATAAAATAAGGTAAAACATTTATCTATTTTACAAAAGTTATCCTTACATTGTGATTGAATAATTTCCCTGAAAGAACATTTTGAAGTCTTTGAAAAATAGCTTCAAATAAATAGTAAGATTCCTTTGAAACTGAAATGAAGAGCTCTTTCAATGTTTCTCGAATTGTTCAATGTCCTTCAATTAAGAAGGTATTTATTTCCTTCGCGATTTTATTTCATCAGCCACTAACTGGTATATAGGTAATTCTATTAGTGGCACAAAATCTTTTGTGCCCAATTGTTTCATTTCTTCAGTTATGGTGTTACTTTTAGGGTTCCGTATTAGAAAAAAGGAACTCCTAAATAGCACAGTATAAGGTGACACAGTAGTCCGATGCCTTTAATCTCGTGGTAAATGTCCCGGCATTACTATAGAGATCCCTGGTCGCTTGTACCCCTTTACTCCCCGATTACTTTGCCCAGAAGACGGCTTCGTCGAACCTCTGATAGGTAATATAACATACCACTTACTTTGGGCCTATAGAATGACTTCATTGTCTGTTGTGTCTGTCAAGACCCATCAAGGGAATCATAACCCAGGTTCTTGCCGTCGACCTTAGAATAATACAATTTGGCAGGTGGCAATGTCTTGCATATGTACCTAGGTAAAGGGAAAAATCCGAAGACCGTGAATTGTGGGTAAAATATATGAAATTTAATAATAGGTGATGCTTGGTGTTAAATATGGATTTAGGTTTTTTAAAAACCCCATGGAAACTCATTGCTTTTCTGGGATAAAAAGTAGCCTATTGCCAACCCTGGGATGTAAGCTAACTCTGTACCAAACATCAAAATCAGTTCAACTGTTGGTACGTGAAAAGCTAGCTGAGAAACAGACATACAGAAAGACAGACATGCACACTTCCGCATCTATAATATTAGTATGGACGGGAGTATGGAACGAAAAGACCGACTCGCACTTGACCGGTTTTTTTTTCGTTGTTAGTTGTGTTTTTTGGATACAAGCGTTATCATCGAAACTCCTCCTCCTTATCTAATATGTATTATTATTATTTATACAAAATAATTTTATTATATCAAATGGTTTTACGGTCAAATAGATTGCTACGAGTATAACGTGAAAATGCAATTACTTTGTCCTACAAAAATAAAACAAATAACCAGTTAGTGTAGAATATAGTGTCCTACTATGAAAGCTCACGCATAAATCATTCTGTTCTGGGATTGCACCGCAGTCCGCAAACGAACTGGCCGTCATAGCAATCAAGTTGAAATATGTACCTAGTTATGGCTTTTCCTATATTTATAAATCGCTGATATACACCTAGCGAGTACCTAGGTAAAATTCAATTTCACGATTATTCAAGAAAGTTGACCAAATCATTACCGTTGTGTTGTATAAAAAATCCTTGAAAACAATAATAAACTAATATAAGTTTATATTATTTTGTAATTTTCAGCGCGTTCACTTATTCCAGGTTATACTATATATATATAGCTCAATTACCACTCACTCACTCACTCACTCATTGACATAATTGTTCTCCTAGAATGAGACGGAAAATGATATAATGATGTAGGGGAGATGTGTTCGGTTTCGGGAACCCTCTGGGGAAAAATTATGACATTTCAGAAAAACAAGATGGCGGCCGAGGTGATTTTTGCAGCTCCGTTGTTTTCCAACCGATTTTGTTTAAACTCGCAACTATTTAGGAAAGTAAAAAACAGTTAATAGAAAAGGTAGAGAAAATTGGAAAAACAAAATGGCGGCCGAGCTGGAGAGTTTTCAAAATTTTCATTTTTCGATCCCTAACCGCGGCGCCACTGATCCAAGACGGAGAAGTCGAGGATAATTATTTTTTCGTGTTTCGCCCACAATTATCCTGTATTTTGACAAAACGGGAGTGATTTTTAAAAATTCAAGATGGCGGCTGTCGTGGCGGCCGTTTTGTTAGAGGTACGAAAAAACGCAATTTTAAAAGTTAAATATCTGAAAGTTGGCAACATCGGAGCGATTCGGCTTCTATGTAGCGATTGTACGTATAGGCTCGAGGTATAGATTGGAGGAAAAAAATTACCCCATTTTTCGGGAAATTTCAAGATTTTCGGGAAACTGTAAAAAATCGAAATACGGACTTTTCGCAAAATCCGAGTATGAGCGATTACGTGTTTTGCTCGTACAAATGACATTTGGGTATTTTTGTCACCGGAGACTGGCAACACTGGAATTTATCAAAGTAAAAGTGATTTTCGACACGGTCTTTTTCACGGTATCCCCTTTCGCGTGGGTGCGAGCGAGAGGAAAGATTGAAACGTCATCGGGAGCGGTATATCCTGTAGTTAATAGGAAAATTATGAAACGGTGTAAAATTTTTCTGTGAAAGGAGTTGGCGGCCATTTTGTATTTTTTTTTACTTTTCGAAATTTTGATCACGTTTTTGAGGCAGTTGGCAACATTTTGGAAAGTCAGAATGTATGAATCGATTGTGTATCTCGGCTTGCAGTATGGAGATATGCAACCGGTGTTGCCACTTTTGGGGAGATTTTCGAGATTTTCAACTAGAAAACTCCTGTAAAATTTTGTATGAAAAATTTTTTTTTCACTGATGTTGTCGTATAGAAAACAAAAAGTTAGTAAGCCAAAATTATGGAGAGAGCTGATGATTGAGGGTTTCGGAGACGGGTGGAGGGCCCGCTTAAGGTATTGAAGATAGGTGGGGGGTGCTCGAGCAAATGTCATTCATGACGTCATCCAATTGCCAAAAAGCTGAAAAAAAATTCAAAATGGCGAAAAAAAGATGGCCGCCATACTAATTTCGCCGGCGTCCAGCTCGGAGGGTATAAAAGATGGAGGTGCGGTTTCTTGGCAAAAGAGGATCAGGATCCAAAGGTCTACTCGATGAATAGAAAAAAAATTCAAAATGGCGGAATTTAATTTTCCATACATTTTGTATGGCGAATATTGAATGCCTCATTCTCCTAGAAAGAGACAAGAAACGATACATTGATGTATGGGAGATATGTTCGGATGCGCGATATGAGTACGGAAAAATTATGACATTTTAAAAAAACAAGATGGCGGCCTATATGATTTTTGTAACTCTTTTGTTTTCCAACCGATTTCGTTGAAACTCACAATCTTTGAAGAAAGTACCAAACGATTAATAGAAAAAGTGGAAAATTTTGGAAAAACAAGATGGCCGCCGTACAAATTTCGTCGGTGTCTATCTCGGAGGCTATAAAAGATGGAAGAGTGGTTTCTTGGCAAAAGATGATCAGGGTCTGAAGGTCTACTCGGTGGAACAAACTCTGCATGCTCGCGGACCACTTTAGTGGTCCGCGCACTCACGCACCCTACTTTATTAACCTCAACAACCCCGTTTTTACAAAAAATGATATGGATGTCGTTTTCAGAGGTTTCCAGAGCGCTAATTTTGATAACAACATTTATTTTGAAATCCAAGATGGCGGGCGTGCACTTTTTAAGAAAAAAATTGATATAGGTGTCGTTTTATGGGGTTTTCGGGGTAATTAGTGTATCTTAATAAAAAAAATAGGTTTAATACAACTCATAAACCTAACTACGTCACGAGAGCTGCTTTAGCAGCTCGCGCACCGAGCAAAACACTAGTTTATAGTATATTATTCTATTAGGTATTACATTACAGAGTATAGTCTCATTGGGAATATTCACCAAATTAATACATAATACACCAATACAATAATATCAGGTTTGTAAGTCTACGAGCTAGAGACGTGACATGTTTTCGGACAGACAGACGGACGGACGGACGGACAGACGAACAGACAGACAGACAGCAGTGACATTAATAGGGCTCCGTTTTTTCTCTTTGGGCGCGCAACCGCGCAACCCCAATAGAGCGAGATCCGACTCGCACCTGACAGGTTTTTATTACATGTTTTACTCCAATGCGTCGTGCGTTGTTTTTAGCCGACTGCGGCAAAGCCAAAAAGAAGGGTTATGGAGAAAAATATTCGAGCTTACAGCGAAAATAATGCACAGTGTCGTAAATGTTATTATGCAACATTGAACACGCGTGACACGATGTAATTTTTTCAATGGAACGCGATGCTGCAGTCCATTATTATTCTGTAGAACAGAAGTATGCATCTATAAGGGAAGGGGTATAACTGTAAAAATTGGTGCTCTTTTTACCCGACTGCATCAGAGCGAGGATAATGTTTTTCGGGTGTATGTTTGTGTGTATCGAAAATTGTTTGGCGTCTCTTACAGCTTCTTCGTCTTCTAGTCTTCACGAACACTAGCTGCTCCGGGCCTAAGATTATAAATTATAGGTAAGTAATTTATAATCATACAGATAGTATTTTTTAAGTGCGCTATTTTGTCGTCGATTCCTCAACTCTTATAGCAATTATAGTTGTAGGCATTAATTTTAATTAAGTTTATTACTTACATTTATAATATAATATAATGTTCATAGTCAAAGCACACACAAGCACATGTTGTTTTAAAACAGCTGGAAAATGAGCGAATATATTGTTCCAGCGCAGCGCATGTCTTCAACCAACTTGTTCAATACGCGCTGGTCAACAGGTGGAGGTGTTACGCAGGCATAGTCAGGCCGCAATGCTAGATGTGCCTGCTAAGCGTTCCCACAATCGCCGCGGAAACTGACGACTGACGCGGCAAAAATCGCAGACATCGTGGACAAGGACTGGCTACTGACACATCACAATTTAGTGTAGAAGCCTCCGCTACAAATCGGCGAAGCAATAAGGATAATTTTATGTAATAGTGTATATAATAATGTGTAGCAATAAAGTTAGTATAAGGAAATGTGGTTTCCTTTCGCACCTCCTACAATCATCACCCTTAACAAATCTAGTGCGTAAATAAAACAATTTATAAAATTGCCTGCAAAATAAATCATTTCAATTGAAACTATAGCAGCTATAGGCATTCAAATGCCAGGCTTGATTTCAGTGTAATTTATCACACATGAATGATGCTCCAGTGATGACCCTGATGATTGATGGGGTTATTTAAATGGACATTCAGCCGGGGTACGAGTGCGCGAATTACGAGTGTTTTATTGTTGTTTAGGTTCGTGTCGCGATCCACCTACTTGTCAAATCGCATGCGTCACGGTGCATGACTTGTGATAACTGATACATATTTAATCTTTTATTTCGTTATTTAGTTTAATTTATTTTTATAATTTATTTATTTAGTTTAAAAAAAACTGTCTGTCTGTCCATATATCCGTCTGTCAGTCTGTCGAGTCTATCAAAAAAACCTATAGGGTACTTCCCGTTGACCTAGAATCTTGAAAGGTAGGAAGGTAGGTCTTATAGCACAAGTAAAGGAAAAATCCGGAAACCGTGAATTTGTGGTTAAATCACCAAAAAAAAAATGTGTTTATGAACAAATAATTTCAATGCAAGCTAACATTCCAATTTGGGCTTATGAAAGGGCAGGGGTAAGTATATGAAAGGGCTTTACCTGTACATTCTAAAAAGATTTTTATAAATTTTTATGCTTAATACGAAGCTACGATGCCACAGACAGATACACAGATACACACGTCAAACTTATAACACCCCTCTTTTTGGGTCGGGGCTATAAACCAGCTTCGCAAAGTGAACCGTCCGTACAAGCAAAATACTATTAAAAGCTTTCTATTGACGAATAGCTACCACGCAATTTCCTATAAATAAAATATTTTTTATTTATTTTAGCTTGGGCAGTATGAAAAGCAATTTCCTATCTAGGAATATTGAAAAGTTTTGTTTGTGAAAACTACATGTCTTTGTTTTATATATGAAAGTGGACATCTCTTTTGGTATATCAAAGTGGAAGCTTGGACGAATAAATACTGTGGAAGCTAGAAAATATTTCATTTCTTCGAATACTTCATCTGGCTACGATCCAGTTGTTAGTGGACCGATCACCGTTTCCTTTTTCACAAAGAACGTGCAGAAATCAAAATATGACCGCTCTTGGCTGTAAATTTGATATTATGTAGGTAATGTACGAGTCTCTCTAAAATTAGCTGATAGTGAATTTTTAGAAACCTGCAACACTAGAAAATGTCATATATGTGCTTTCTTTATAACCTCGCCTGGTTTTGATGTATTTAGAAATTTCCTTGAAGTGTACTGTGTAAGTAAAAACACTAACATAAAATAAACCTGTATTTCTTATTAGGAAAATAATAACAGACAACATTACTTCCAATTACCCTTTAAAAGAAGACGCTTTACACACCGTCTACGAAAACGAAACTAACTGTTACTAACTTAAATTAGAATCAATTATGGGAAAAAGAACATTTCGTTTGAAGAAGTGCTATTACACAACAACTCACCTGAAATAACTGCAAATAGCAGAATTTTTCCAATGAAAAAAAACCGGCCAAGTGCGAGTCAGACTCGCACACTGAGGGTTCCGTATTCGGGTATTTATTCCAACATTTTGCACGATAAATCAAAAACTATTATGCATAAAATAAATAAAAATCTGTTCTATAATGTACAGGTAAAGCCCTTTCATGTGATATCCCACTTGGTATAGTTGTCTTACTTTGAAAATTGAAACATATTTTAATTTTTTTTTAAATGATGTGACCACAAATTCGCGGTTTTCAGATTTATTCCTGTACTTGTGCTATACGACCTACCTACCTGCTAAATTTCATGATTCTAGGTCAACGGGAAGTACCCTATAGGTTTCTTGACAGACACGACGGACAGACAGACAACAGAGGGATCCTACAAGGGTTCCGTTTTTCCTTTTGAGGTACGGAACCCTAAAAAACAATTTTTCTGTCATGTTCAGTCACTTTATTCAACACTAGCTGATGCCCGCAGCTTCGCCCGCGTGGATTGGCCAGATCCCCTGCAGCATCAGGATTGAGGAGTTGGAATCCAATTTTTTTATGAAACAATGTCACAAAGTTCCTCTATCGATTAAAAAAAAAATTACGCAAATCGGTTCAGAAATCTCGGAGATTTCGGTGTACATAGGTAGAAAAACACAACTCCCTTTTCGAAAGTCGGTTAAAAAAGTAGCCTATTTTACGCCCTGGTCAATCCTCTACTTGTCTGTGAAAATCCCGTCAAAATCGGTTCAGCCGTTCCAAAGATTAGCCTTTTCAAACAGACAGACAGACAGACAGACAGACAGACAGACAGACAGACAGACAGACAGACAGACAGACAAAAATTTTAAAAACGTGTGATTCAGTGTTGGTATCGTTCAAATAACCATATGAGCTTAATATGAGGTAGTTATTTCGAAATTACAGACAGACACTCCAATTTTATTTATTAGTATAGAAGTATAGATTTATCATCATCATTATCAGGTAAACCCCATCATCGGTAAATTACTGAGCACATATCTCTTCTCAGTATGAGAAGAATTTAGGGCCATAATATTCCTCACTGGACAAATGCGGATTGGCAGACTTCACACCTTTATGAACATTAGAGAATTCTAACACTGCTGTTAGGTAACAGTTATGTTACCTAACGGTTCTTTAAAAAATGTTTTTGGGTTAGTCAGATGAAAATCGAAACAAGACTATGAAATAAACTTAAGCCTGAACAAGTATTTACATATTTATTTAGGTACGTATTTACCTGAAAAACTTTTAGAAAGAAACTATTTTCAGTGGCACGGTTCGTTTATTATGTTAGGGTGCATTGGTCTGCAAATTAGGAAACTTTTCATTTCAAAGAAAACGACTTACTCAAACTTTCATTGTCTGAAAGCACAGCTCGTGCTTTATTGCATTCAATTTGTGAAAGAATAGAAAAGATTTTTGCTTTTTAAAAGTAAGTATTTTCTACATTTAATTTTCTTAAGTTCTAAGGTAAGATATGCACCTTTTCTCATGCCGGAGATAAGGTGGTGTGTATTTGTGTATCTGTGTATCTGTCTGTGGCATCGTAGCTCCTAAACTAATGAACCGATTTTAATTTAGTTGGTTTTTTGTTTGAAAGGTGCCTTGATCAAGAGTGTTCTTAGCTATAATCCAAGAAAATCGATTTATTCGGTTCAGCCGTTTGAAAGTTATTAGCTCTTTTCTAGTTAATGTAACCTTCACTTTTTGGGGGTGTTATAAATTTTTTTTACACTTGTTGATTAATAACTTAAACTGAGCTTTATGTTTCATGCAGTTGAAATTGGTATACTTACTGTACTGGAAATATAACACGGAGGAGATTTAAAGTACCTACATAATTTTAATTTTTAAAAACCTTTTTGGAAACAAGCTTTAAGACCCCGACTTCGTCCGCGTGGACTACACTAAATTCAAACCGCTGTTTAAACCCTTTAGGGATTGAATTTTCGAAAATATGTACTTTCTTAGCGGATGTATACGTCATAAATATGCATGCCAAATTTCAGTCTGATCCGTCCAGTAGTTTGAGCTGTGCGTTTATAGATCAGTCAGTCAGTCAGTCAGCTTTTTCTTTTAAATATGTATTTGTATACAGACATCATATTTTACTAAAACGAATGTTAAAATCTAACGACGGAGTTAAAATGGAAATTGGGGGACTACTTTCTTGAGGATACCAATTTCAACCGCATGGTAAAACACATAAAGCTCAGTTTAAGTTTTTATTAAAAAGTCTGGGCTTTTCCCCACTTCGTCTATTTGCGCCGGCCCGTCTGAAATTTGTCTAGTAGAAAAAAGCAATGTATATTTTGTGTGCGACTTTTCAGTTGTATTTTTAGTTTTAAATCAAATAAAATAAAAGAATAACATGAATAAATCCCGATTGAATTTATGCATTTCAGTTTGGCGAAGCAAATGAATGATGGTTGTTTGTTCGAGTGGCTTAAATTTTTTCCAATACATTGCTTGCATAATTTCGTTTTACCTAGTTGTTTACAGATTTACGTATTCAGCTACGTAAAAATAAAAAACGTTCATGAAGTTTTTATCACTTGATTTATCGACTTCGCTGTTCTAGCAAGGCAAGAGACAAAAGTAAAAAATCGGGCAAGTGCGAGCCGGACTCGCAAACGAGGGATTCCGTACCATAAATAACACCTTTTTTAATTTTCTTAGCGGCCTTTTTATAATTTTTAGTATTTCTTGACAGACACGACGGACGGACGGACGGACAGACAGACAGACAGATAGACAGACAGACAACAAAGTGATCCTATAAGGGTTCCGTTTTTACTTTTCAGTTACGGAACTCTAAAAATATGAAAGCCACCTGGTACCGCCTATAGCTGCAGTACTACCTAAGTACCTAAATAGGTTCTTCTAACAGGTTCACACTTCAAACGTTAGTATACTTTCCACGTTCTCATACGTCTTAAAATCACATTAGGTATAGTCCTACCGGTGCGGTCGGCTAAGAGCTAAAAGCAATAAACTTTCTAACAATAGTGTTTTATATTTTGAACGGTCAGAAGTCCTAATGCGTGCGAGTAAGATTCAACCTAACGACTGCATTTAAAGCTAAAAATCACACTAATATTATAAAGGAGAAAGTTTTTATGTGTGTGCGTGTGTGTGTGTGTGTGTGTGTATGTTTGTTACTCCTTCACGCAAAAACTACTGGACGGATTGGGCTGAAATTTAGAATGGAGATAGGTTATACTCTGGATTAGCACATAGGCTACTTTTTATCCCGGAAAATCAAAGAGTTCCCACGGGATTTTTAAAAAACTACATCCACGCGAACGAAGTCGCGGGTATCAGCTAGTTTATTATATTTCGCGCAAACAAAGAAATTCTATGACTGCACAGGGTTGTTAAATAGATGTATTTTTTAAATTGCCATTATCATAACTACACATAAGATACACTATTTATAATAATAATGAAACAAATAACAAGATAAATATATTAATAATTTTTAATTTAAGTTTAGGTAGGTGTAGGTTAACCTGTAAACGCGTGGTTATTTTATCAGTTCTAAGGAAGGGCTAATCGGGATTTTCGGATTTCCGGGTTCCAGTTGCTTGTTGCAACCCTATTGTAAAATATATTTAGTAAATCTGTTGTAATTGTTAATAATGGCATTTGACTTCGAACCTTAACGTAAACAGTTAAGTTAGCGTTTTGGAATATTTTACCGAATTAGTTAACTTTTATGGCTTTTAAGCTCCTAGCTGGCCGGTTTGATTATACCTACAGTCCTATAAGCTAGATAAGATCCAATAGTGTGAACAGTGTGTATTTATGGAATATCAAATATCCCTATCAAAGCTATTTCTATGTTGGTTCAGCAATAATTGTATTCCAGAGAACTTCAGTCTACAAGGAATACTTGGATTGAAAAAAATAGCATGCGAATACGGGTATAAAGCAAATTCTGTCATCTTTGAGATGAAAAACCATATTATAAAGGTCCTTTGAGAAATCATTGTTTGCTTACTCTATTTCTATCTTCTATTAAAAAATGTTACAAAAATATCTATAACAACATAAAGTTAAACACTTTTTTAGGGTTCCGTACCTCAAAAGGAAAAAAGGAACCCTTATAGGATCACTTCGTTGTCTGTCTGTCTGACAGTCGTTTCTGTCGAGAAAACCCATTCCAGTTGACCTAGATTCTAGAATCATTAAATTTGGCAGGTAGGTCTTATAGCACAAGTAAAGGTAAAAATCCGAAAACCGTGAATTTGTGATTACATCCCAAAAAAAAATGTTTTCATAACAAATAATTACTAGTATTTTCAATTTTCAAAGTAAGATAACTATATATACCAAGTGGGGTATCATATGATGGGCTTTACCTGTACAAATTCCGATTCAAAATATTTTTACTAAACATTTTAAAATAGATTTTTATTGGAGTTTCTGTATAAATTATATCGGTAGGTATCGGAGTAATGCTTATTACTTCGACGATACGAATAGTACTTAGGTAGGTATGCATAAAGAGTGTACTTATCAATAAACTTGATGTGGGTAAAACCGACTTTAATAATGTTCGCATGAAACAAAATACTGGAAAATATGGCGCATTATTATTGCCTTATTATTTTTCCAATACATATTTGCTTTAGCTATCTGAATTTTGTTTGGCAAATACTTTTAATATCATAATAATGTTATTATTATGACCTAATTATTAAATTAATACCTAAAGTGGGCTATACACTTGCGGTGCGAAAGCTCGGGAAAACTGTAAAACGCGAGTGTAGATGGTTTCCCGCCTTTGCGATCGGTTTTTAGGGTTCCGTACCTACTTCAAAAGGAAAAATGGAACACTTTGATGTCTGTCTGTCTGTCCGTCTGTCGTGTCTGTCAAGAAAACCTATAGGGTATCTATCTCCCGTTGACCTAGAGTCATGAAATTTGGCAAACACACAAGTACTTAAAGGACAAAATGCGAAAACCGAAGAAAATAATCCGAAAACCGTTGATTTTGTGGTTACATCACCTGACCCATCACCACAAAATTTATAACACCCCCGACAAGTGAAGGTTACAGCAACAAGAAAAGAGCTGATAACTTTCAAACGGCTGAACCGATTTTCTTGGATAATAGCTAAGAACACTCTCAATTAAGCCACCTTTCAAACAAAAAAAAACTAAACTAAAATCGGTTCATTAGTTTAGGAGCTACGATCCCACAGACAGATACACACGTCAAACTTATAAAACCCTCTTTTTGGGTCGGGGGTTAAAAATCATAGTGAATTTGAACAACGAGAATTTTTCGTCTTACCTATTCACTGGTAGCTCTCGCGCTTTACCTACTTTAAATAATGATGAACATTATGCAGAACGGAAGCTTTATACTCAGTATTTTTTAAGATGCTTCGTTACATTAGCGACGTCGTTTCTTTATGAGAGTTTTATAAAACCCCAGCTTTCTTAGGTTAAGGTAACACAATATGCGCTTCTCCATAAAAAAACAGGGTGACAGAAGGGCTGGCTCATTTTTTGCGCAACGGATCAGCCTGGCTGTCCAACGCGGAAATGCAGCCAGTATTCTTGGCACCATTCCACGCATGATTTGTATAGTAATTAGATAAGGCTAGCTTTAAGTTTTATTGTAATATAAAAAACATATTATTACACCAATCATTCTATTATTAATAACTAGCTGATGCCCGCGACTTCGCCCGCGTGGATTTAGGTTTTTCAAAATCCCGTGGGAACTCTTTGATTTTCCAGGATAAAAAGTAGCCTATGTGCTAATACAGGATATTATCTATCTCCATTCCAAATTTCAGCCAAATCCGTCTAGTAGTTTTTGCGTGAAGGAGTAACAAACATACACACACGCACACACACACACACACACACACACACACATACAAACTTTCGCCTTTGTAATATTATGTGATGTGATGTGATGTGATATGTGATGTGATAATAATTATTCTAGATCTATAACTAAGCCATATTATCGACTAATTGACCCGCCTCGGCTACGCAGGGAGAGCCTATTTATTCTTCTCAATTAAAATGTAAAAAAAAAATTATAATGTGTGGGTTCTGAGATTTCATGATTAGTCAGTGAGATTGATTAGTATATTGAATAAATCATTCATTCATTCATTCATTCATTCATTCATTGAGTGGCTTTTCGTTTATATGATACTCACAGTTGCCCGCGACTGCATCCGCGTACAATTTCTGATTTCCCATGCGAGATTAAGAAATTTTCCTACTGAAAGGTGTGACTTACTCAAAATTTCACCACAAGGGTTCTTTTATTAACCCCCGACCTTAAAAGAGGAGTGTTATAAAATTGACCAGTGTATCTGTGTCTCTGTGTACCTATTTGTAAAATCGAAGCCTTTAAACGGATGAACTGATTTTGATTTTTTTTTTTGTTTGAAAGGTTATTTGATCTAGAGAGTGTTCTTAGCTTTGGGTCTACTCAAAATCTCACCACAAGGGTTCTTTTATTAACCCCCGACCTTAAAAAAGGAGTGTTATAAAATTAACCAGTGTATCTGTGTCTCTGTGTACCTATTTGTAAAATCGAAGCCTTTAAACGGATGAACCGATTTTGATTTTGATTTTTTTTTGTTTGAAAGGTTATTTGATCTAGAGAGTGTTCTTAGCTTTGGGTCAAGGGTTATAGGTACATGAAATATATCTATTTAGGCCAAATTTTGCGGTAACTTCGGGCATAAATAAATCACGTAAAAATAGCAAAATTGGAAACTAATGACTTTGCCTAATAATAACAGTAAACTTCGCCCAATAATAAATCAAATGTGTTAAGTTAGCACTTAGCATGCGTTCACGCCCGACTTGGAGTGACCATGAAGAGCACTCTTAAGCCCCTTGGGCTTACGAACAAAAACTCATCTCTCAAGTGAACACATTTGCATACTTAGACACATCTATGTTACTTATTTCGAAATATAGAAAAAGTTTAATAGTATCAATAAATTAAGTTCAGTTGAACACACAAGGTACAAAGTTTTTGTTTTTTTTTGCCATTTTAAGTGTTACATAATGTAGCTATAAAATATTTCTAATATAATGATCAAAGTTATAATTAGGAATGTTTTTATATCAAAGTTATAAAATGTTATTTGGAATAACTTGGAGAGTATCAAATGATATGTATAATACATAATATAATGAATGCTCAATTTGCTTTCATATTGAATAAACTCAATTTGTTACTGCTTGATCCAAGAATATCAAGGAAATCTAATTCTTAACTTGAGTAATATAATAATATCTTCGGGGAATGAAATACATATATGTTGTTTAGGTATTTTATTTTTTTGTACCTATATTTTTTATCATTACATTAGGTAAGTATGTGGTGACGATCTAGCTAATTAACTACATATAATTAATTGGTTCATTAGTTTAGGAGCTACGATGCCACAGATACACAGATACACACGTCAAACTACATATTATACATATAATATGTAAGTATAGGTACCTACTACCTACCTTTTCTATGTCGTCACAGGCGAATCCCGCAGGGTGTCCAAAGTTCAACATGAACTGGACAAAGCTTTTGTGCTGTAGGTAATTGTACATACAGTTTGATCGATATCAAGAATATTGGACTCAATTTTGGCACAATTTTATGCCGTTTGCTTGGAAATAAGTTCAGATGTCTATTAAGAGGATCATTGTCAACGATCCCCCGTCGATTTCCTACGTATGATATTATTGTTCTCATCTCTATCTGCCCTGGTTCGTGCATTCTCGGTTCCTAGATCGGTACATTTGTGATATCCAATTCAAATTGCTGTGATTGGCTGAATTTACCATGTTCTTGCTGCGACAGTGAGTTTCAGCCACTAGCGGAACAATGTTAGCCGGTCAGAAATGATTGCAATTAGTCAACCTGTTTGACGTCCGTGTTCTGTTTTCGATTACATAAAAGAAAATATTGTTGTTGCAATCATCAATTTTAGCAAATAGTGAAAGAGAGTCGGCCAATCAGAGGTCACAACTACCGTCACACTTTCTGTCACACTATGGCAGTAGGCATACCGAGTAATGAAAACAATTTTTCATTCTGTCTAGGTCTAGTCTAGGGTTGCCACCTGCCTCTTTTTGATTTACAGGCTACCACCATCAAAAATACGGGGTTTAGATTTGAAGAAATTTGAAAATTTGAAGTATTTGAAGAAATAGGCGGTGGTTCTCTCTGAAATGCATGGAAAGCCTATTTAGATATTTCAGTTTATTTGTAAGTTTTGTATTTTTTCTCTGTATGTTACCGTGTCTTGATTGGTGAACTGTGTTTGCAATGTGGTTTTAAATAAAAGATTTATTTATTTAAATAGCTTTTAAAAACTCTTAGTTTTGTAAAGCAAAATGTTTTACATTTCATGCATACAATCTTTGCATTTTAACTTTTTACATTTAACTTGTAATTCCACCTTCACAGTATCAATACTATGGCCGTAGCCAGGAATCGATTTCGGGAGAGGTTTTATCAGGGCCGGAACTGAATCATGTCATGAGGAAAATAACATTCGCTCAACTTTATGGGCTAATTACCTGGTTAGTGGAATTTCGCCTTTCAATTTGAAAGTGAGATAAAATACAACAATAAAAAAGCGCGAGCGCAGTGAGCGTAAGTGTTTTTGGTTCAATACAGAAAGAATTAAAGTGAAAGGGAAACGAGTTTAGCCATGGCAAGATTTTATTTTTAAAGCTCCCTATCCATACTAATATTACGAATACGACAGTATATCTATTTGCCTATCTATTTGTTACCCTTTCACGGCCCATCTTCTTTACCAAAATTTTGGTACTTACTATTCAGAGGTAACTTGCATCCCAGACATAAGCTTTTTAGTCCGGAAAATCCCCCACGGAATTTTTAAAACTCTAAATTCATGCAAACGAAATTGTGGGGCTTACACCAAGTAATACAAATTCAAAGCGCGAGTGAAGTGAGCGCGAAATGTTTGATATATTTCCAAAAAAAAATTGGTAAGCAAATGCAAGAAATAGTGTAAGTATTATTTTAGGCTTAGGTTTTTGACGGCTTCCCAGGCGCAGTTGCCATTTCTAAATTTCTGGTCTGGTGGGAGGCTTCGGTCATGGCTAGTTATATGGTTAGTATGGCCCTAACGGCCAAAAAATTAAACTGCATCATCACTTACCACTAGAAAAGATTAAAGTCACGGGCTAACTTGTATAAAAAAAGGCTAACATCCTCAAACCAAGCCCCGCCGCCTTGGCTACGACCATGATCAATATCGAGTGGGTTTCGGCTACGCATTGCCGCAAAAGGAAAATATTCTTTCTACTGGACATAACGTCAGTGTTCGGTTTCGCCAGCCAAGTGCGAGTCAGACTCACGCACCGAGGGTTCCGATTCGGGTATTTTTTTCGACATTTTACACGAGAAATCAAAAACTGTTATGCATTAAAAAAATTATGCATAAAAATAAATAAAAATCTGTTTTAGAATGAACAGGTAAAGCCCTTTCATATGATAACCCACTTGATATATGTAGTTATCTTACTTTGAAAATTGAAAATACTAATATTTGTTCATGAACACATGACAGACGGATAGAAGGACAGATGGACAGACGGACAGACGGAAAGATAGACAGACTGATAGACAACGAAGTGATCCTATAAGAGTTCTTTTTGCTTTTGAGTTACGGAACCCTAAAAATATTTAGTTTTATTTGCCCCGTATTTTATTTTCATAATTACCGGTTTCTCTATCCTGAAATACGGGGTAACCAGTAAAATACGGGGCCTCTGGCAACCCTATTCGGAAAACACTGTCACATTCAAGTTAATGTCAAATATTTTGTTTTCAATTACAGAAAGCTGCATCAATCATTATTACAATATTTTCTTTGTTGTGATTGGCTGAATTTTTGAGTTTCAGCCAATAAACAGACTGTTTGCCAATTAAACGTCATAACAATATAAATGCCAGAAAGTTTAACCAAATAAAACAAACTTAATGAGAACTTAGTGAGAATGCAAACGGCACACAATTTATAATACATATTATGTTAGTCGTATATAATAGATATTATAGTAGTCGTTCACTTTGGTAATAGTCAGATTGTCATCAGTAAAATTGATATTGGTTGATGTATCGTAAATTATTGTTTCGATGACAAATATTTTTGTAATCTATTTATCTTTGAACAGAATGGAATAGAATGAAATGGAATGGAATACAATGATAAATTTTTATTCCTGTAAACTTTTAGGTATACTTCAAAGTGTTTTTGAATGGTCAGAAAAATTTACCACTGGTTCGGAATGCCGTTCCTGTTTTCTAGGGTTTCGTACCTCAAAACGAAAAACGGAACTCTCATAGGATCACTTTGTTGTCTATCTCTCTGTCTGTCGTGTGTGTCAAGAAAACCTCTAGGGTACTTCCCGTTGACTCAAAACCATGAAATTTGGCAGGTAACCTAACTGCGTAATTTTGGGTAGTTTTTTAATCGATAAAGAAAGTTTGCGACATTGTTCAATAAAAAATTTGGATTCCAACTCCTCAATCCTGATGTTGCAGGGGACCTGACTACTAAAGCTAATGGGATTTAAAAAGTGTCGATTATTAATTGATATTGAAGGTATCTATACCAAGTAAACACTTTGTCGTTGACCTCAACCCTGATGCTGTAAGAAATTGCATTCCTAAATCCTGGTGATCCCTCGGGATTTGAAAAGGATCATCCGTTTAAATGTTCTTACGTGATACAGAAACAAGTTGCATCCCGGGGACGGCCTATTACGGAGAGGCAACTTTTGTTCTGGGAAATGAAAGGATCGGGATTTTTAATAACCTAAATCCACGCGAGCGAAGCTGCGGGCATTAGCTAGTTGTAAATATATTTAGAAGCTACTATAAGATAATAGATAAGGTACTTATTTCCTTATATTTTTATTGTATGGCAGCGCGCGGTTTTAAATTCTAAATTGCACGTCCTGTCCTTTTCTGTAATACATTTTTTTCTCAATATCTACCGCTTTATCTCATAGGAAGAGTCCGTAAGACATAATACAGTGAAAATAGGCAAAATATACAATTTTTGCAGTTTCCACGTCAGTACCTGTCGATTTTTTCTAAAAGTGTAAGCAGCAGAGCTGAGTTTACCATCAAGTGTTGATATATGGGTGTTCCATAGAAGCTTTGCATCTAACGTTATACCGAGAAACACGGGGTTCTCCTTTATTTTCAACATATGATTATTTATCAATGAATTTATGTCATTTAAGGTCTTGGTATTGGGCAGTGTGAATTCAACACACTTAGATTTCTTTGCATTTGGAAGTAAATTGTTAGCAATAAATCAGAGAGTGACCTGTGATATGGCATTACATATAGTATACATTGCCAGCAAACATGAGACATATTTTTATCTACAGGCATACGTCTGAGTAGGTAACGCATACGTCTAACGCAAGTTGAAATGTACCAGTGTATTTAGTTAGACCTATCGACAAGTTTGGAGTCGGGTTCAGTCTAAATGTGGCCCGTGTGTTTAGACTGTCAGTTTCTGTCAGTTTCACGTGTCGTCCCCCGCACTTCACCACCCCGCTTGCACAAATCGAGACAGCACGAAATTTTCAAGATTTCTGGGTGTAATTTCTGCTTTTCGTAGTTACAACATAATTATAACAATATAAAATATATAACGATAATTTTTTTACTGCATAATATTCATTAAATTTTCTAGGTCTGTGGTTTTTCCAAATTTCATTAAATTGCTTCGTTGTCTAGAAAAACGAGCACAAAGTTACGCCTTTTTTTAAAGAAAAATACAAATCTTTGAGCCCCTGTAATTTTAAAACTACATATTTTTAGAAAAATCTAAAACACCACAGACACAGATATTAGTTTCTAGACTATGTCTGCAAAATTTCATGGACTTTGGTTGCTTAATATTCAAATGAAATGGGAACTACGATTGTATGGAGTAAGTGACGGAGAGTGCCCTGTTAAGTGGGCCAATATAGTGCAGATTAAAGAATACAGAACCCTAAGAACAGTACCTAAATACTTTGATACGAAATGTAAGTAACTAAACCGTTTTGTTCGCCATCTCCTAAGTAATTGATAAATAATTAATTAATAATATTATTATGTAGTACCTAAATACTTTGTAACTCAATTTAAATAATTTATGAGTAGAGTAAAATAAAATTATTAAACATAACCAGACGAGAACAGCTACCAAATAGATACAAATTCTAACGTAAGTTCACAGATTAAAACACAATCAACATTATTAAAGCTCGAGGCGCAGCGGAAGCAATCTGTAAAGGTTAATTTATATTGTCCCGCGTCGATAAGCGATGGCAATAGTGTTAAAAGGAGCTTCCATATATCGCTGGAGCTGCCAATGCAAGGCTACCTACTGCTCGTATTTTACGAAATGCCTTTTTCTTTGAAAACCGAATCACTGCAATAATCAGGTTACTTTTTAGGGTCCCGTAGGAAACAAAGAACCTTTATAGTTGCGACATGTCCGTTTGTTGGTCCGTGCGTCGTGGGTGGCTTAGCTCAGAAACTATTAGCACAGTTCACGACATGGGAACTTGTAACAAAACGCCGAGGCTTGACGTCACTGGTGGTCGTCAAATTTTCCTTCATTTGACGCTAGGTAACCTATGAATCGCCTATTTTTCTTTGATTTAACGTCGCCCATAGCCTAATATTGTCAACAACACTATTTGGGTCTTTAACTATACGCATGCAAAGAATCAGGTCCGTTCGTTTCGACGTTGCAACGTGATTGAAGGACAAACCAACAAACCAATAAACGAACAAATCAACAAACAAACACACTTTCGCATTTATAATATGGGTTGGGACTTGGGAGGTCCCAACCCACATTATGCCTAGAGGTAGTTATGCTTACCTATAATATGATCTAGATACCTTAGGTTTGAGAGTGAGATACAAGCTTCAACCGCAACTTCGACAATAAAATCAATCTCCCGTGCAAGTTAGTAAAACTGCAACCACCGCTATTGGGGATAGGGAATAATAAATCTCCGTGCACTTACAAACTGTTCCGTAAGCGCGAACAATTCTTGATTTGGATTTGTAGCTTCTACGGATCCTATTGTAGGTATCTACTTACCTAAATACCTACCATCTTCTGCTCGGTATTCTGCATTCTTGAACCTACGAGTACATGTTAATATTATGTAATGTTAGAAATATCGGTAACTTCATCATCATTATCAATCCATCGCCGGCTCACTACTAAACACATGTCTTCTCTTAGACACAGAAGAGTGAAATGAAATGAAAGAGTTTGGCCACTGTCCACCACGCGGGCCAAGTGCAGATTGGCAGACTTCATACACCTTTGAGTCCACACACACATCACACACCAAGTCTGACTAGCTTCGAACCCATCCGGACTCTTTTCACAGAAACTCAGCTCGCAAACGCGTCGTGGTTGAGTCGTAACTTTGTTTATATTACTTAAAATTTAAACGCTACTCTGCTAAAAATGACAATGGCATGGCTGGTTAGGAACAACTATGTTAACACGGTACACCGAACTCAAACTTAATTGGGTAGCGCTAAACATAATCCAGGTAAACCGTTCATCTAGGATTGCCCGTTATATATGCATTATACTTACATACACGGTCGGTGTATGTCCACACAAAGTGCGGGCACAAACACACACAAAGTGCGCAACTTGCGTGGATTACATTTTGCACCATATGTGGTATATCTACTCGACCGTGAATGTTATATGTGCGTGAAAACCGATACATTCTCTACCCGTGCTACATGTCTGCGATTTATCTAAGGGCACACCGCACACCGCGTTTTTTAAACGCGCCGTTGAGCAGTTTGTTGTCGTTTGTATCGATACACACACGCGCGTTAGCATCGCGTTTGAATCGATTCAAACGCGTGACACCGGCGCGTCTGTATCGCTACACACGCGCGTCTGACGCGCCGTTGATGCGCGTTTTAGAAACGTGTGTCGACAGTGCGCTTTTATCCTACAGAGTAATTTGTTATCGTTTGTATCGATACACACGTGCGTTAGCATCGCGTTTGTATCGATTCAAACGTGCGACACCGGCGCGTCTGTATCGCTACGCACGTGCGTCTGTATCGATTCAAATGCGTGTTAGAAATTATACAGGTGTGCAAAGGTCTACAGGCTGTGTCTGACTTGCGTGCGTATCGCGACTGTATCGCTAAAAACGCGCGTCAACGATGCGTTTAAACAACCGTGGGCAAAGGATCTAAAAGGCCACCGTAAACAAAGGAGTGGCGTACTGAAAACAAACGGAGTTCGCCCGCTGCAAACACTATTAAGTAAATAAAGCTAAGTTTGAGCTATAACTATTGAGAATCGAGAGTTACGTGCTTGTCGGAGTATGCCTGACTACTTAGTTTCGAACCCGTCCGAGCATCTCTTCGTCACTGCTTATACATTCCTGCTCCAAAGATACTGGTGTTGTCTTAGCACAATAGCTCGTTCACACAGGCTGCGTAAGCGTAGACGTAGTGCGTACCATTGCGTTGAAATGTATGGAACTGTATGAAACATGGCACACCGCTTGCGTAAAGCGTAGACGTATGCATAACCCAGTGTGTTAGGGGTTTACGCTTGTCACGCACGTGTCACGTGTACGCAATTGGTGTGAGTCGGGCCTTAAAATGCTAAAATTAATAATTTGAGTTGTTATCAAAAACGCCGATTTACCAGAATGCGCTGTGCTTAGCCGCATGCTGCTCAGGGCCATAATAGATTATATTTGTAGCATGCTGCATCATTGCTTGTTGTTACTTCGGCATAACATAACGTAGTGATTACATACTCTTTGGGCATAACACAAAGCAATGAATGTGGAGGTAGGATGAACTTTTTGCTGACTTTTTAGGGTTTTTAGGGTCCGGTTATCACAATATTATGTCAGCCTGTCTGTATGACATGACACAACCATTTTAAAATAGACTATAAGTAAAGTTATAGAAACCTACTAGCTGATACCCGCGACTTCGTTCGCGTGGATGTAGGTTTTTTAAAATTTCCGTGGGAACTCTTTGTTTTTCCGGGATAAAAAGTAGCCTATGTGATAATCCAGGGTATAATCAATCTTCATTCTAAATTTCAGCCCAATCCGTCGAGTAGTTTTTGCGTGAAGGAGTAACAAACATACACACACACACACACACATACAAACTTTCTCCTTTATAATATTATTAGTGTGATAGTGTGATTACCACAGAGGCGTATTAAAAATATTGCATTTAAATAAGTATGTATTGAAGACATATAAATAGGGTGACACGTACTTGACTAGTCTTCTTAGAAAAGGTTAATCAGAACAAAACCTATCACTACACATACTCGTACATACATATTTTAGTTACCAAATATCAGCTTTACCTGCAGGGCTATTCAGTATCTTTGAAAGTTTTCGTTAGACACTGAGTCCAGTTAGAAATCCATGAAATTTAGGTCACGTGTTTTTCTATTCCGTATCGAATGCGTGGCTAACTAATTACGAGTATCTAACACTTGGCAGTTGGCCAACATTAACATAGTAGCGTATTTTATCGACTTTATATGGCCAAATTAAATATCTCTGCCTGACAGGTAGCGTAGTAGAAATGTAAGACTTTTTAAATTGTACGACTTCGACTAGTTTTTAATTATTATCTATGGACATTTGACATTGACATTACATCAGTTTGAACTTTGACTTGAATTTAAACGGTTTTGTGTTTTGCATAGATTAGTGTTTTGTAGTACCTAACTTTGAATTATGACTATAGAATGACTATAGAATTACAGTATTCTTGAGTGCTTTTATTGTGTACCTACCTAATTATTCCTTCAGCACACAATTTGAACGAAATCATGAAGCATATTTTGTCTATTTAGATGCCTCCAAGAAGAAAAGTCTCTGTGCGCCAATTCGAACTCTTGGTCGAGTTTGCAGAGACCCATCGCGATATTGCGATGGGTCGATACGCTGGAGGGCCTCTAGGAAACCAGGCTGCACGATGTGATGTCCCCATTGGGCGCTGATATGTACCCGTGGCATAAAAATGCAGAGCTGCTAGGATCTGCAATAAATATAAAATCCAATTTTTGTGTTAAATTAATCTCAATATTTTCTTCCTCAATATAAATATCAGAATTTTATTTTTATTTGTTATTTTATTTTGTACCAGAAAGTTGTAACAATTAAGAGACAAAGAAAGTAAAAGTGGACAGGGAAGCACTTATCTCTCTATAAGAGATCTCTACCAGTGACCCTTGGCAGTGCGAGAGGTTGTAAAGGGAGTAGAAAAGGTACAAAGATAGGAAATAGGTACTTTAGTTCGCATTGAACTTAAGGTAAGTCTCATGTAGGTAACATGAGACTTACATTAAGTTCAATGCGAACAGCTGTCCTTCGTCGAGCGGCTTGGAGGTGAGGCCCGAGTTCCTCTAACACCTGCTGGTAGCCAGCCTTGCTCAAACGAAAGTTCGCAATGAACTCTGTTTCTGGCAGCTCCATTGGGTTATACATATCGCGCAGCCTGCGCCTGTGGACCCGTAGCGCCTTTTGTTGGCGCTGCTCTTCAGCATGCCCCATCAATACGGCACGAGCCATATTTTTTTTAAATTATTATCTTGCTTACAAAATAACAATAATTTAACTCCGACGAACCAACCTTACTTTATATTACTTACCTTTTTACAACTAATAGGTAAGTACCTAGGTACTAGGTATCAATTTTTTATTATAATATATTTTTCTGAAAAACCGAGCGGAATTCAGCCGATTTGTAATTAATAAAAATCCTTCGAAATTAAAACATCTCTACATTCGTTGAGATTGCTATAAAATTATTACCTCTATAAAACGGACGGATTATAGTGGCGAGTCGCAAAACACAGCAGGGTTATGCTGTATCTCAGTGGCACACTAATTTCGTGAAAATTTCTAATAATTAAATGTCAAACTCAAATTTTCTATTCGCTAACGTCAGTTTTTAACCAAGATGACGTCATAGACAATGACTCTCGATCATAGCCATTAATGGGATGGAATAGAAACCGGAAATGCTTTTTCACGTATGTTTTCGTATCGATAGTTTTTAAAACACTATTCACTAAGCAAAAATGACAGTTTGTAGTTAGAAACTTTATTAGGTGGCTACGATCGTTTTAACAACTAGTCGGGACCAGTGTTTTGCGACTCGCCACTATAATCCGTCCGTTTTATAGAGGTAATAATTTTATAGCAATCTCAACGAATGTAGAGATGTTTTAATTTCGAAGGATTTTTATTAATTACAAATCGGCTGAATTCCGCTCGGTTTTTCAGAAAAATATATTATAATAAAAAATTGATACCTAGTACCTAGGTACTTACCTATTAGTTGTAAAAAGGTAAGTAATATAAAGTAAGGTTGGTTCGTCGGAGTTAAATTATTGTTATTTTGTAAGCAAGATAATAATTTAAAAAAAATATGGCTCGTGCCGTATTGATGGGGCATGCTGAAGAGCAGCGCCAACAAAAGGCGCTACGGGTCCACAGGCGCAGGCTGCGCGATATGTATAACCCAATGGAGCTGCCAGAAACAGAGTTCATTGCGAACTTTCGTTTGAGCAAGGCTGGCTACCAGCAGGTGTTAGAGGAACTCGGGCCTCACCTCCAAGCCGCTCGACGAAGGACAGCTGTTCGCATTGAACTTAATGTAAGTCTCATGTTACCTACATGAGACTTACCTTAAGTTCAATGCGAACTAAAGTACCTATTTCCTATCTTTGTACCTTTTCTACTCCCTTTACAACCTCTCGCACTGCCAAGGGTCACTGGTAGAGATCTCTTATAGAGAGATAAGTGCTTCCCTGTCCACTTTTACTTTCTTTGTCTCTTAATTGTTACAACTTTCTGGTACAAAATAAAATAACAAATAAAAATAAAATTCTGATATTTATATTGAGGAAGAAAATATTGAGATTAATTTAACACAAAAATTGGATTTTATATTTATTGCAGATCCTAGCAGCTCTGCATTTTTATGCCACGGGTACATATCAGCGCCCAATGGGGACATCACATCGTGCAGCCTGGTTTCCTAGAGGCCCTCCAGCGTATCGACCCATCGCAATATCGCGATGGGTCTCTGCAAACTCGACCAAGAGTTCGAATTGGCGCACAGAGACTTTTCTTCTTGGAGGCATCTAAATAGACAAAATATGCTTCATGATTTCGTTCAAATTGTGTGCTGAAGGAATAATTAGGTAGGTACACAATAAAAGCACTCAAGAATACTGTAATTCTATAGTCATTCTATAGTCATAATTCAAAGTTAGGTACTACAAAACACTAATCTATGCAAAACACAAAACCGTTTAAATTCAAGTCAAAGTTCAAACTGATGTAATGTCAATGTCAAATGTCCATAGATAATAATTAAAAACTAGTCGAAGTCGTACAATTTAAAAAGTCTTACATTTCTACTACGCTACCTGTCAGGCAGAGATATTTAATTTGGCCATATAAAGTCGATAAAATACGCTACTATGTTAATGTTGGCCAACTGCCAAGTGTTAGATACTCGTAATTAGTTAGCCACGCATTCGATACGGAATAGAAAAACACGTGACCTAAATTTCATGGATTTCTAACTGGACTCAGTGTCTAACGAAAACTTTCAAAGATACTGAATAGCCCTGCTGGTCCCGACTAGTTGTTAAAACGATCGTAGCCACCTAATAAAGTTTCTAACTACAAACTGTCATTTTTGCTTAGTGAATAGAGTTTTAAAAACTATCGATACGAAAACATACGTGAAAAAGCATTTCCGGTTTCTATTCCATCCCATTAATGGCTATGATCGAGAGTCATTGTCTATGACGTCATCTTGGTTAAAAACTGACGTTAGCGAATAGAAAATTTGAGTTTGACATTTAATTATTAGAAATTTTCACGAAATTAGTGTGCCACTGAGATACAGCATAACCCTGCTGGGAGATACTATTAGCTATTAGATATATTCTGTGATGTTTACTTGCAGTTAACTTAAACTTTGGTGTTATTTCTTCGTTCTTAAGACAATAGAGTGGTTAATATCTAGGTTAAAATTTGCATAATCTATACTAATAAATAAAATTGGAGTGTCTGTCTGTAATTTCGAAATAACTACCTCATATTAAGCTCATATGGTTATTTGAACGATACCAACACTGAATCACACGTTTATAAATTTTTGTCTGTCTGTCTGTCTGTCTGTCTGTCTGTCTGTCTGTCTGTTTGAAAAGGCTAATCTTTGGAACGGCTGAACCGATTTTGACGGGATTTTCACAGACAAGTAGAGGATTGACCAGGGTGTAACATAGGCTACTTTTTTAACCGACTTTCAAAAAGGGAGTTGTGTTTTTCTACCTATGTACACCGAAATCTCCGAGATTTCTGAACCGATTTGCGTCGTTTCTTTTTTAATCGATAGAGGAACTTTGCGACATTGTTTTATAAAAAATTTGGATTCCAACTCCTCAATCCTGATGCTGCAGGGGATCTGACCAATCCACGCGGGCGAAGCTGCGGGCATCAGCTAGTTCCAACTAAATGTTACATAATTAATTTTCTTCTACGTACAGTTCGCAAAATTCATTTTATCTACTTAGGTTTTACTGCTGTACCTACCTACTCTTCTGAGTTTTCAAGAATTTTGGAACACTTTCTAACGTTGACTATAGGTCAACAAAGATTCTTGAAACTTCCATTAGGTATGCGCTGAAGGCATCGATGATGGCTGAAGGTGACCGAGAAATAGGTAAAAATCCTACATAGCCCGATATCTTTCCCAGGACTTTGGGTAGCCTAAAACGATTTCCCCCGCGTTAATGAAAAAAGGCCTACAAAAATGGCGTTGAGAGAGTGTTTGATAAAAAACGTAGTAAAAATCCACGCGAACGTGATGGTAAATTACGGCTATCTGCTAATTGGACTTCTAAATTGAAATGCCCGTTTTTGATTCTGACGTAACTGCCTTTTCTGAACTCACCAATTACCAATGTCCACGCATATTTTGTCGGATTTAGACTTTCCAAAAAGTCCGTAGGAACTCTTTGATCTACCGGAATAGTACCTACCCTCTGCCCATCTCCAGTATCTCTATATACTGAAATACTGATGCCTGGAATATACATTTTTCTATTTTTATATATTTTCTATCTCTATGCCTTTGTGCAAGGTCGGTGCTACAGTTGATCCGTGAAAAGGTAACAAACATACAGACCAGACAAGATTACCTACGGATTTATAATATTTTTATTAATTATTGTTATAGTGTGAATTACAGTATAGGTAAGTATTTACCTAATATAGTAAGTATTTTATGTACATTAGTAGGTAAATATGGTTATTTACACTTTATTTAAAAGTCAAATACGAATTTTTATCGATTCAGGCCTATCTTCAAATCAGTCGTACAGATTTTTAATGACAGTAGGGGACTAAGCAAGGAATAATGATTTAGACTAGGTATAATCACAGAAAAATAAGGGTTAACTTGTGCAATTTAACTTTAATTTAGAACAAAATCGACCAAAAACTAACTAAAAATATTATCTGTTTTACGAAATTCCTATGTCACGTCGCGTAGCGTCACGTTTCAAAAGTATATTTCCGCCTTTAATGGTAATTAACGAGAGTCACTGCGGAAATGCAGGTACTCTTAGCATTCTAGTAACTTTCTAGATTTCATGCGGACATGATATTTTGTGTTCCATAATAAAATAACTGAGAATTAAAAACTAACTTCATACTTAGTAGTTTCTGCTTATCACAGAGAATTGTGGTCTGTGCTGCTAATTAAAAGAAAAACCGGCCAAGTGCGAGTCGGACTCGCATTCGAAGGGTTCCGTACCATCGTTCAAGTTATTTTGATATTTTTATGTGCAACACTACAAGTTAATGACATTAGCGCCATCTATATGTGATTTAGTAAATTATTTTTTTCCTGAACATTTTTTTTTGTGATATAACCACAAATTCTCTGTTTTCGATTTATTACTTTACTTGTTCTATAAGACCTACCTACCTACCGAATTTCGTGATTCTAGGTCAACGGGAAGTACCCTATAGGTTTTCTTGACAGATACGACAGACGGACAGACAGACAGACAAGAAAGTGATCCGATAAGGGTTCCGTTTTTCCTTTTGAGGTACGGAACTAAAAAGGCAACCGTGCGTGCTTTTACCCCTAATGACTCTATACTTACTAATATTACTAAACTTCACTGAAACGACATTGGTAAACAAGTTACGCGTGTCACCGCGGAGTAATCTACCATGTCCCTATATACCTACCTAAATATTACCTATCTAAATATTGTTAGATAAACTTTCGAGGATCTCTCTCCCTCAGTCATATTTCTAAATGCTAAACACTATTTAATAATATTCTAATATTCTCTTAGATTATTTCCGAATAAAAGGAGCCTATGTATTTTATAGCAATTCGAAAGTGACTGTATTCCATGTAGGTACCTGGTTTCATTTATGAAGATAAAAATAATTATTGTTGTCTAGACTCTAGATCCTGACGAAAAAAGTTCTGAAATAATTTTCCTGTCTCATCATTATCATTTTATTAACCTATCGCCGGGTTGTTGTAAAGCACCGTTCACCTAATTGCTCAAAACGCACATACTCTGAAAGGTTCCTCTCACTTTGCACTTGCAGAGTATGTGCGTTTTCGGTATCGAACCCCAGATGTCCTCAATCATCATCATTATCATCAACCGATAGACATCCACCGCTGGACATAGCTCTCTTGACTTCCACACGCTACGGTCTTGCGCCGCGCGCCGCCTGGATTCAGCGGCTCCCTTGATATCGTATGCCCACCTACTGAGTGGTTCAAACGATGTGCTTTCCGGTACGAGGTCGCCAGCAAGCATCGAAGCCGAAGACGAAGCCGTCGCAAGCATTCACCGCCTCACTTTCTTCTCTCTCTAAACAAAATGTATTCTTCTTTAAAATCTGAAATACCTATTATATAGGTAGGTATACAGTAGGTGGTATTCTGTAATGTGAAGGTTGCCACATCATTTAACCACAACCAACAAGAAATAATATTTAAATTCCTTCTACATCAATGGAAGTAGGTACCTATACCTGTAAGTATGATCATCGATGTGTGTGATTAAGTTTAGAACAAAATTAAACTAAGAAATTTTGTTACGTAAAGTTACGCTGTCTACTCCAATATGTTGTTTTACGTTTCGTTGAGGAAATCCTGTAAATAATAATTACGAGTACGCAGCTTCTGGGAAATTATAACTTATACGAAAAGTTTGTTCGCGGTTCAGCGAGTTCATACCTGGTTAAGAAAGGTTTTGACTTACATGAACGTGATATTTACGCTTGCATGATCTTTAGCTTCAACTAGTAGCTGTAGCAATAGTACCTACCTAGTTGAAATAAATACCTAGTAGGTTTGGTATCTCCAAATATTTTAAAGTTGGCATTTGGCGTTTTTGGCGATGTTTGGTGTTTTGCGTAGTAATTTTCCATTATCGCAAAATGCCCCAATTTCAATTTTGGCGTTGCTTTTTCATACGAACGGTAAGAGGTTCATACTACTACAGATAATTTTACTGTGTAACCACGCGTGAAATGTACCTATTTAAATGTAATCTTGTGGTTAGTCATATGATTTTCTTTCAAAAAGATTCACGCGGTTCAAACAAAAATCTGCAAAAAATATGAAAATCTTTCGAAATACAAAATTTCTGTATCCACTCCTTTATTGTAGTCGATTTCAAAGGAATCATTAAATTTCGTAGATTTTTGGCAAGAATTTAGTTTGGCTCGTTCCAGAACGAACTCCATTTTATTTTATTTTTTTGTAATTAATCCTTACAAAAGGGATGAACGAAGCCAAACACAAAGGAAATCTTCAATTCTTTTGTGACTTTGCTTGCCTTGTGTGCGTATTTTTATAATTAGCTGATTGTGTAAGAAAAGATATTAACTACGTACTTATACCTAAATTAAGTATATCAACAAGTAGTTAGGTCCAAGAACAAATAATTTGACTAATCCATACTTTAATATTATAAATGGCAAAGTGTCTGTTTGTCATGTAGGGCTATGTTTATCTGGGAAAATCAATAAGTTCCCAAGGGATTTCAAAAGAAACCTAAATCCATGCGGACGAAATCGCGGGCAACATCTAGTACTGAACCATAATATAAAAATTAAATTGTTTTTTCACGAGTTTGAGATTTCAGTTTGTCATTCGGTACAGAGATGTAGGTATGTTACAAGTGTAAATTAAAAATTTATAACACCCCCTGACAAGTGAAGGTTACAGTAACTAGAAAAGAGCTGATAACTTTCAAATGTCTGAACCGATTTTCTTGGATTATAGCTAAGAACACTCTCGATCACGCCACCTTTCAAACAAAAAAAAAACTAAATTAAAATCGGTTCATTAGTTTACGAGCTACGATACCACAGACAGATACACAGATACACACGTCAAACTTATAACACCCCTCTTTTTGGGTCAAGGGTTAAAATAGATCCCCCTATTACAATAGCGTCATGTTGTGTGTATTACTCACTCAGTCTCTATTCACATAGAACACAAGGCAAGATGTACACAGGTTGTGAGATAGCTACCTCAGTGATTTTCAGAGAGTCTTATTATATTATCATAGAAACCGTATATTATCGTACAATGTATGTACATAACAATAACAAGAAGAACAAAAATTATAAACCTGTTCAAATTTGAAAAAACTTAAAGTCCACCGAAATTCAAGAAAAACGGCTTTGTTGAAATTCACCCACATACAACAACACACGCACAAGCTAACACATATACACAAGCTAAAAAGCACCTATATGGTGCGACTGTACGAGCGTGGTATGTACACACGGACCTACAAAGCGCGCTTTGAAGTATAAGCACGTATAAGCACGTAGACCGTATAAGGTCGAAATCACACGACGCGCAGAAAATTTTTATATGGCTGACAAAATGTGCATGCACGCATTATGGAGGCGCATAATAGGTATGCTAGCGTGACTGAACGAAACGTTCCAACAAGACCGACGTTATAAGATACTAGAGGATGCCCGCGACTTCGTTCGCGTGGATTTAAGGTTTTCAAAGATTCCGTGGGAACTGTTTGATTTTCCGGGAAAAAAGTTGCCTATATCAATTACAGGGACCTAAGCTACCACGGTACCATATACGAAACACGGTTAAGCAGATGAGTCTTCAGGAATCCCGTGGGAACTTTTTGATTATCCGGGATAAAAAGTAGCCTATGTCCGTCCCCAGGATATAAGTTAACCCTGTACCAAACGTCAGAATAGGTTAAACTGTTGGGCTGTAAAAAGGTAGCAGACAGACAGACAGACACATTTCCACATTTATAATATTATAGTATGGATGGATTAATAATTATTATCTATAAATATTAGTTACTTACCTATAGTTAAGTAAAATGTTACTAATGCCTATATAAAATTTGATTTCATTAATTTCTAATCAATCTACTGTCATGTACATCATATTGTGTAATAGCCGTTACAATAAATAAAGAGATAATAAAAAATATCTGCTGACTTTTGACATATCTGGTTCGTAGTGGTTTTCGCCCTGAACAATCGCGTGAATTGTTTCAGCCTTTGAAATCAGTTCCTGCACTGTTGCATATTTTGTGTTTGTATTGCAAATATTATGGACTTATGAATTTTAAAACTAAGTGCTCATTTAAGATTTATTTTCAATTGTGTCTGGTCATTAATCACTTAAAAGAGAGACAATTCCATTCTGTTTGTTCAAATTCTAGGCATTGTTATCATTTATTAACAAATATCAAAGCGAGAAACCTGGATTTAATTAGTTATTTCATTTTATAGAACAGTAATATTAAATTTCATTAAATTATATCTGATAAATGATTAACTGTTGTAATAATTATATTTAATAATAGATGTCATGTACAATGAAAAGAGCGGATTATGCGTGTCCTTTGTACCATCGATGTATACTTTGTACGTACTCGTATATACATAGGTATACAATTATATGTCTATAGAAGAGTGGTGAGCGTGAGGTCCCGAGTTCTCAACAGTGACAATACTCGATACGAACAATTTCTCCATAACTTGCTTAGCCAATTTGTGGACCAGCCAGACTGCTTTTTAACCAACTTCAAAAAAGGAGAAGGTTCTCAATTCGTTTTTAATGTATGTTCCCCGATTAGGTACTCAATGATCCCTGGACCGATTTGGTTTTTTTTAAGGGTCCCATATAAATTTGGTGAATATCTGATGAGTATCTTCGGAGATAGAGAAAAGAACTTCTCAATGGATAAGAGCAAATTGCTCGCGATCAGTGTAATAGCTTAGTAAACAGTTAAAACCCTACTATAGGGTTTTAGCTGGGTACAGTGGGGCCACTAAAAATTGTGAAATAAAAAATTTTCAAAAGAAAAATAAAACCGACTTCAAAAACCACAAACACTAAAAATTAAAAATAATTTTTGTTTAGCTACACGTGTAATGGACCTAGGTATGAAGTCGAGCGAGCATAATAAAACAAAATTAGAAATCCAAGTTTGAAACTCGCCCGACTTCTTCAGTTTCAGAATTTGTATTGAACTGGCACTTGTACGGGAAAACTCAACTTTTGTAAACTCTAAGCAATCGTTTTAATTTGTGACTTTATCAAATTTAGTTTTATTACAGTTCTCCCGTAATTACCCTACTCTCCCCAACATTAAATCAGTAGGTAAGTACCTAGATGGAAAGTAAACTATGAAGCTCTAGTACAAACATTTATTTCTTATTGGTTTACATACATAAAATAGGTAATATTTAGTTAAAACAAATATATTTTTTAAATTACAATAAGTATATTTTCAATCCCTTTTAATATTTTTTCATAAATATAAACACGACGAGAGAAAAATACGTTCCAAGTTCGTGACGCGCTGCAATCAAACATAATACATAATTTGATTCTCTTTTGAATATTAACCAAAAATTCAATGAAATTTTGTTAACACGTTCTGGAAATTAATATAGTATCTGTGATGGTGTTAAAAGAAAACCCGGCTGAGTTTGTTGTGGGCTGCTTTTCAATTCTATTAGGGTGCGTTTGTAATTCTCGCATTATTACTTTACTAGCTGATACCTGCAACTTCGTCCGCGTGGATTTAGGTTTTTCAAAATCCCGTGGGAACTCTTTGATTTTCCGGGATAAAAAGTAGCCTATGTGCTAATCGAGAATGTTATCTATTTCTATTTCAAACAGCCAAATCCGTTCAGTAGTTTTTGCGTGAAAGAGTAACAAACATACACACGCACATACATACACACAAACTTTCGCCTTTATAATATTAGTGTGACTTTGATTTTAAGAGTGCTAAAGGTATTATCGTGAACCATCTCATAATTTTTCTACTAACAACCACATGGTTTTAGACGTACAATGGTGATGTCTGGACATTTCTATACCCACTTGCTATATCATTTCTGCCTAGTTAGTGCTCTCTTCTATGTATTTACCTGTTAGTGCTTACAGGAATCTTAAATATTGACTCTTTGACATTTGTTACATCTATGAATGGATGAAACACCAAAAATACTTCAAATTAAACATAAGAACAGAAGTCAGCGGTATTCCTGATTTCTATAAAAGTGTTTAGTTTTAAAGTTGCACGGGCTCCAAAATATACATGAGTAGGTAAAAATCACAAACACATGACAGACAGATATTCGTCTTTAGAACGTACCTATCTACAAATTTCATTGAGTTAAGATCGGTTAATATTCAAATAAGAACCAAACTACGTTTGTATGGAAACCTATTACTTAATATATTATATTTTGTGTCCATTAGTACATACTGCACAAGGGGTTCAACTACATATAACTACATGCCCGATACAAGTCTACGATACAATACTTTCAAATAAGTATGTTTAATTTCAGTTGAAAGTGACAAAAACGGCGTGGTTTTGAGACGTTGCTAAAACTTATGTTAAATGCTATCTATTTCTAACTATAGAATATAATTATTCTCATAATAATTTCATTAGATACCTTATAAACATAATTCTAATATTAGTCAGGTTTTCTTGTAACTACAATAAAACAAAATGCGTAAATAATTAATTAACGTTTTTCTTAAAGAATTAATTTAAATACGTTTATAATTATTTACAAAATTATTATCTAACCAATGGTCGCTGGACGTAGCACGCAAAATGCTTTGCTTTCTTGCTCGTAAAATGCACCGTTAAGATTTGTTCCTTATAACTTCCTGTTTATAGAGTTTGTTGTTGTAAGATAACTTGGGTACATTTAATTCAGAGATTTGTACATCTTCTAGACCAAAAAAAAATCAATTAAGTATGTTGTATTTTTGTGTGTTAAAAATAATATCAGTCACTATATATGATGTTCTTCGTCCACGTTAATTGAAAGAAGGAGGCATTTGATAATCCCGTGGGAACTTTTTGAATTTCCGGAATAAATTATTGCCTATGTACTTCTCCGGGATGCAACCAAGCTCAGTTCAAAAATCGTTTAAAATAGTTAATGACAGACAGTTATATATCCGAATTTATGATAATATTAGGTATGGAATGAGTATTAACATGATTACCAAATTGATCCATTCAGAGATTGGTTCAAGATAAAGTTCAAAACTAAAACCCGACTATTAACTTAATAAAAGCTAAAAGGCCAAATTGTTTTTCTGTCGCTTAGTATACTTTAATATTGCACGAAATATATTTATATTTTTGAACTGAAACATTCTCCTCTTTCATTTGACATCCCATTCAATACGTTAGCAAAAAAATTACAGGGGACCTACACTTTTTTAATGTTACATCCGCCATGTTGATTTTATTCATATAAATTGTAGCCTATGTCACATAAATTACATAACGAATCGATTGACATCTAACTCATCAAAATCGGTTTAGTAGTTTAGGCGCTACGGTGGAACACACATAAATACATAAATACATACATAGACTGCTAAAATCATAACCCTTCCTTTCGGTTATGCCGTAGTCGGATAAAAAGGTAGCTGGGAAGTTTTATACTTATCGCAAAGGATAAGGTAAAGCACCGGAGAGCATGATCAGAATTGGTGCTGCGAAAGGTGGAAGGGGTGCCGCGCAGTGTACCCTCGGCTGCGTGCTGCACGCCGCCACGTCCTGCGCCAGCACCCACGCCATGCTTCGCAGCAGGTTGCCCGCCGCCTTGGAGCAAGCGCGCCCAGCCAACGCCACGCACGACACAAATTCGTCACGAGCACTGCAGACAAACATAACAACAGGAATTTAAAAAACATTAGCTTAATTTATTACACTCATCACTTACCACCAGGTGAAGTTGCAGTCAACGGCTAACTTGTAATCTTCTAGAAAAATACATAAAAGGAAAAAGTCGCTAACTGTTTGTCATGCAGACCGCTATTTTGACGAAGACATCCGTTTAAAAAAGATTTTTGAAAATTCATTCCTTGAGGGGATAAAATATGGGTTTGAAATTTATGTAGTCCACGCGGACGAAGTCGTGGGCATATTATAAGGTAGTCTAAATATATAAAAGGCGATTACTAAATGATTGATATATTATCGACGCACAGCTTAACCTACTGGTTGGTTCGAGCTGTTTGGCATGCAGATAGCTATTTTGCCTTAGACATAGACTTAAGAAAGATTTTTGAAAATTCATCCCTAACGGGGATAAAATAGAGGTTCGAAGATGCGGGCATAAGCTACTTCCCAAAAAAAATAGGTAGATACTTACCAGCACAATTCGGTATTCTTATTGAAGTAAACAATTTGGTGCGAGCGCTCGGAAATGTCCCGCACAGCCAGCTGCAGCTCGTCCACGCAGCGCGACCAGTCCGGCGACACCACTGCCCAGCACGTTGGCTCCTTCAGAAAGTCTAGACAAAAACAAGTCGTAATTGGACAGCGTTATGGAACAATATGATTCGGTCGCGCTAAGTTTGCACCTTTAGCCTCAAAAGGCTAATAAAACCTTCTATCCATATATTTCAATACAAAGAACTCGTAATCGAAGTTAAAATCACTTTCAAAAGTAAAATATAAAAACTCAAATAACAAAGTAAATCATACACATTATTTTACTACATACCTAGCACATTTTGAAAGTTGGACTGAAAAAACACACTGCACAGGCGGATAGTGTGTTTAAAAAAATATACAAAAAAAATTAACTACAATTTGCTTGCATTTATTTCGTTTAAATGCAATTTGGAATCTTGTTTGCGTATTTTGTAATAGTAACTTTGGCGCATAATTCTATTATGTTCGTCTAAAAAATATCCTGTACCTGTGCATCCACCACATAATATATCATCGCTTTTCTTACGAAGTGACCTATCTGACAATTTTGACGAAACTGCACTAAAAATATCCTAATAATGTACTTTTGAAGCTCTATCGATCTGTCTAATCAACGTATCGATATCTTCTACCGTTCATTAGTGAGCAGTTTGGCGTATATGCCCATTTGCGGAAAAGAAATCTTACTAAATGACGTATGTTATACTTAGGACTATTAGAAAGATTTTTTTGCTAATTAATTAATCTAGCAACTGTGAGGTAATTGACAATACGTTACTTAATAAAATTAAACTTGCAAAACGTAAGAAACCATACCACATTATAAGAAATAACAAAGAACCAAGCAAGAAAATCCCTACCACTATGTACCTATGTATTAACGGAAGGGATCGCAACCTCCAGCAATGAGTAATTTGGCAAAGTATAAGGTACGCTTTTCATAGCCTAGGTACTACATATTTGAATCGACAATGAGCTTTTCTAAGTTTTTGAACACATTAAAAACCGTAGATGAAAAGAAAATATGCTCTTGGAATTGCGCCAGTTAAAACGTATCTGTTATAAATTGAAATATGTTTTGGGTCAGCTAAAATAATGCGGGAACCCGCATTGTTGCAATATATTATTACAGTAAAAACTTTTATTTAGTGTATGTAACTTCTCTAACACAGAATATATAAAATAAGTACATAGAACTAACGTATCCCTACATAGTATAAAACAAAGTCGCTTCCCGCTGTCTGTTCCTCTGTACGCTTAGGTCTTTAAATAACGGAACGGAACATTTTAATGTGGTTTTCATCAGTAATTCAAGAATACGGTTTATTTATATACGCGGAGTAGCGGGGAAAATCAGTTCTTAGTGGTGAATAGATTAGAATAGAAATATTTGTACTCTAAGATATCGTTTCAACTGTTCATATCATATCATAAGTTATTTATTGTTTATTTGACGAGTTTATTTTAATTTCACAGTAATAATACCACTCATACAGAAAGCGAATAAAACATCGGCATTGATATGCTAACTCATACATTTATAATTTTTTAATGTTTAATAGATTTTAAAATGAGCAGAAAATAATAAAATCGTGAAATGCAACCACTAGCAATCCCGCAGGATCAGCCGCTCCCAACTGAGCCGCCGACTGAATGTACACATCAGGAAAGGATAATATTTATGATACTAGCTGATGCGCGCGACTCGCCTGCGTGGATCGCCACACGCACCACACCTGCGCAACACACACACACACAACAGATTCGTAACACACGCACAACACACGCACAACAGACGCGCAGCAAACGTGCAACAGACGCACAACAGACATGCAACAGACGCGCAACACACGTATAGCACACGAGCAACATACATGCAACAGACGTTGAACACACGTGACACACACGCGCAACAGGCGCGCAAATCACGCACAACACACGCAAAACAGACGCGCAACACACGCGCAACAGACGCACAACACATGCGCAATACACGTGCAACACACGGCCAACAGATGTGCAACACACGCGCAGCACACGTGCAACAGGCGCGCAACAGACGCACAACGTCTAACGTATAAAATAAAAGATTAAATAATAATAATTAAAAACTCGCCGCCCCTCGCAGTCTGCCGCCCCGGGCGGGAAAATGTCCCCTATTGTGTATTTACTCTAGTGGCAATCCCCCATGGTAAATACACCCCTCCAACTGGGCACATGTACTTTTAATCCTTAGTCTGTGACCTACGTAAACCGCCATGTAGCATTTTCAGATTTGACACTTACTTAGTTTAGTGTGTACTATACAAAGCTTTAACAGACCTCTACGTAAAGCCGTATCGTTGGTACAGAGGTAACGCATGAGTGCCCTCGCGCCTCCGATCTGCTGCTGCACAAGCTTTTGCCCATCGGTGGGCAAACATCGCTTGATCCAGGCATCCATACACGCCATGCCGGTTTGGTATGCTCTGAATGCAAAAATATCATTAAGTTCCTTGTGAAAAAACTGGCCAAATCCGAGTCAGACTCGCGCACTGAGGGTTCCGTACTCGAGTATTTTTAACCCCCGACCCAAAAAGAGGGGTTTTATAAGTTTGACGTGTGTATCTGTGTATCTGTCTGTGGCATCGTAGCGCCTAAACGAATGAACCGATTTTAATTTAGTTTTTTTTGTTTGAAAGGTGGCTTGATCGAGAGTGTTATTAGCTATAATCCAAGAAAATCGGTTCAGCCGTTTGAAAGTTATCAGCTATTTTCTAGTAACTTCACTTGTCGGGGGTGTTATAAATTTTTAATTTACACTTGTTCCCACGAGAAAGTATAAAATCTTACGTTAAAGTGTAAATTCTTTTTTAACCCCCGACCCAAAAAGAGGGGTGTTATAAGTTTGACGTGTGTATCTGTGTGTCTGTGTATCTGTCTGTGGCACCGTAGCGCCTAAGCTAATGAACCGATTTTAATTTAGTTTTTTTTGTTTGAAAGGTGGCTTGATCGAGAGTGTTCTTAGCTATAATCCAAGAAAATCGGTTCAGCCGTTTGAAAGTTATCAGCTCTTTTATAATTTTTTAATTTACACTTGTTTACATTTTCTTCGGAATAGTATTAGAAATCAAGTCATGCATTGCCAGACATTTAGTATCCTGGCAACCCCACTGGCAGATATCATTAAACGTAGAGTCGTAGCGACGTAGACGCGCTACGAGTTACGACTGACCGCCCGCGCGGCGTTATGTAATTATTCAATTTGTAAACAGTGCCTTTGCTGGCATTTACCTCTTTTATAAAACGTGGCGTCAAGGGAAACCCTGTAAGATCAAAGTGGACTATTTGAAATGGTAATGGTAATGGCAAACCTTGAACTCTTAAAATATTTCGCATTTTCATTTTAACTGGATGCTACCTTTAATAATAAAGATAAAAGTACATTAGGAATTGGACAATGAGCGAAAAAAGGCTGATCTTTACCCACCTCCTTTACACACTTAGGTACAGTTATCACACTAATATTATAAAGGCGAAAGTTTGTATGTGTGTGTGTGTGTGTGTGTATGTTTGTTACTCCTTCACGCAAAAACTACTGAACGGATTTGGCTGAAATTTGGAATGGAGATATTTCAAAAAACCTAAATCCACGCGGACGAAGTCGCGGGCATCGGCTAGTAATATGTAAATGTATAGCAAAGTGCAAAGCAGCAGCGCAGATACTGCGTGCACAGTACATGAATGCCTTAAAGAGTTCTGTCAACTCATGTGAAGCGTGAGCGTATCGCGGCGCATAATCTGCCCACTGCAAGACTTTGATATTTTTAAGGTTCCGTACCTCAAAAGGAAAAACGGAACCCTTATAGTATCACTTTGTTGTCAGTCTGTCCGTCCGTCCGTCCGTCCGTCCGTCGCGTCTGTCAAGAAACCTATAGGGTACTTCCCGTTGACCTAGAATCATGAAATTTGGTAGGTAGGTAGGTCTTATAAATAGGAAGTAAAGGAATAAATCTGAAAACCGCGAATTTGTGGTACATACATCATTTAAAAAAAATTAAAATGTGTTTCAATTTTCAAAGTAAGATAACTATATCAAGTGGGGTATTATATGAAAGGGTTTTACTTGTACATTCTAAAACAGATATTTATTTATTTTTATTTAAAATAGTTTTTGATTTATTGTGCAAAATGTTGGAAAAAATACCAGAGTACGGAACCCTCAGTGCGCGTGTCTGACTCGCACTTGGCCGGTTTTTTTTAAACCAGTCATGTGCGAGTTGGACTCGCACACGAAGAATTCCGTGTCATCGTTAAAGAAATAACATTTTTCAATTTTTTTAATTTGCATTGAACATGGCGGCCATTTTGATGTTTATTTTATTTGATGTTATAGTGGCAATAGAAATAGATACTCTGTAAAAATTTCAACCCTGTACCTATTACGGTCCATGAGATATAGATCGATCACAGACAGATAGACAGACAGATGGTTCAAAAGGACTATAACTTACAGGCAGTGAGCATCGAGTTCTTGCTTAGTGCGCGGTAATCCGACAGGTGTTCGTGGTGTGGATTCCACGCATATCTTCAGCTGGCTCGCATCGCAATTATCTTCGCTTAGTTGAGCACCACCTCCATCTAGTGATGAAAATACAAGTTATTGATATTTTGCACAAAGTATCATCATGATTTTTGGCCATAGTCTACCACGCTGGCCGAGTGCGGATTGGCAAATTTCGCACACATTTGAGAACATTTTGGAGAACTCTCAGGCATGTAGGTTTCCTCACGATGTTTTTCTTCAACGTTAAAGTAAGTGATATTTTAATTTCTCAAAACGCACACAACCTCGAAAAGTTAGACATGCATGCCCGGGATCAAACTTTTCACCTCCGACTAGGAGACGGATGCCGTATCCATTAGGCCATCGCCTATCACAGCTTCAGTGTAACCCTTCTCATTCGCAGAGGAGACTCGTGCTCTGTAGTGAGTCGGCGATGGGTTGATCATGATTATGATCATCGTAGAATGAGTATAGACGCCGTATCATTTAGACCTTATATAGATGAACCATAGGTACTTAGGTATTTTGCAAAGTCTAGTATAGAAAGTTTTAAAACAGCAAGCCGAGAAACGTGTGGTCTATTTGTGACAATGCATAACAATCGATTTCGATTGTAAAGTAACTTTGACCCAAATGGGTAGTTGTACTTTTAAGACTTTGGAGGTTCGAATTTGGCGTTTTTATTACCTCTGTATCTCGGAGAGTGCGTTAAACCACTCGGACCCGGTTATCACTAACATCTGATAAAACCCTAAGAGCCATAATTTCATTCTCTTAGTCGAGTTGTATGCGAATGAATCTGGAAGCCCAAAGCATTATTATACCAAAAAACTCCTACCATTATATGATTAATGAAAAGGATTCAAGACCCTCAGAAATGAAAAATGCGACCGAGAGATGGACTCCAATCCGGTGATACTTTCCGTCTACATTAAGATTAACGTCAATGCAAAAAGACGCCATAATTCCGCCGATATAATCAATGCGTTAAACTGAGTGGCCACATTTGAACGCATTTGTCTAGCGCCAATTGAATTGGGGTTAAAAATCGTCTAACGCCAAACGGCAATGTGAATGCTTTTGTAAAATTATCGCATTAGGTTATGGCTACAACTACGGTTAATGGCCATCAACGTGTTTATAAACGGCGTTTCCCGTTAATGTAGCCTGAGCAATATGAATACGCATAAAGGAAAACTTCGTAGCAAGGTCGTAGCATAACTCAGGTCATACCTACACATTCCTGTAAGAACATTCCCGTCAGGGCTATTTCATTATTTTCCATGCCAGTTGCATGAATAACGGTCGGACTGGAATCTTCATCATCATCATCAACCAATAGCCGACTCACTACTGAGCGCGGGGTCTCCTCTCAGAATAAGAGAAGGGTTTCTACCACTTTTTACTACCGAAATTAAATTTGAAATTATCTAATCAATAATAGTAATATTATAATAATAAGCCTAAAATCACCATAAAAAAGTGAAAATAAAAAGACCATAACTCCATAACCAACGTTTTTCTTTTTTTGCAGTCGCTTATATCTACTACCACGTAATACCAGATAGGTATGTAATACATATAGTTCAATCACGAAAATCTTGGAAACTTGACCCTTCGGTCTCATAATAATTGAAAAAGTTTTCGTCTGGCCGTCAAGGTTTCCATTCACAAGTTTTTGGTCACCTGATCCTCTATTGTTGGTAATGTAATAACAAGATTAGATAAAGGCATTAGGGGTTTCATTTGAGCAAAATATAGTGAGCAAATATACGGATTCCATGACAAAAAACATTGATGTGGGAGGGATCTACCCTAACAAAATATATATTATTTTACATACAATATGCTTGAATGGCACTTGAAGAAAATAATTGTCATTGCAGACATAAACCAATAAACATATAGCCGCCCGATCCGAGATCCGTATTGCGTTGCGAGAGTATGAAATTGGGATTTCTTACTTAATAGTACATGATACATATACTAATATTGTTTTAGGTATTTTTTAAATAGAACAAATGCATTCCCAAGTATCTGTTTACACGGCAACGCTTTTTTAACGCTCGTGCGAATTAGGGCTAAATAGTAATCTACGCGTACATACTTAAATATTTTTATACAAATAGAATTTGTTCACTAAAATGTTATTTTCCGTCTGATATTTTACTAGCTAGTAATTGTGTCGCGATGTCACAAAAGACAAGGATTATGGTTTTCGGCATAACTGAAAAAACATCTTTTCAGTTCTATCTAAATGGTGGATAATGGTTTCAGTGAAATAAATTTTATTTACCTATAGCTTTTGACCGCGAATTCGCAATTTGTATATTTGAAACTGTGCCTGTTCCTAGTTAGGCCGTTTCAATTTTGGTTAGTATCGTTAGGTACATAACCAAGTAAAAGTAAGTGGTTTGTCCTTCAATAACGTTGTAACGGAGGAAGGGTATGACCTGATTTTTTGCATGGGGATTGCTTAAAACCTGGAGAGTGACATGGACTACTTTTTGTCCCGGATGAATAAATTATCAAAGAGTTCCCGCGGGACTTTAAATAACCTCTAAATCCACGTGAACGTAGTCGCGGGCATCGCCTTGTCATTGACTCTTTTAGAAAATTGTTTAAAATAAAGAATTTTGACATACCATGTTTGTGAAACTGACTTCATGTAAATATAAAATTGTTTATTGCTCTGAAAACACTAATGTGATTTAAAACTATTTTATATACTTTTTAGTTTATTTTAAAAACAAGGTAGGTATATCTCACCATCAATTTCTTTTATGCAAATAAAAAATCCAAATAGGCCATGACAATTTTTATAAAGCATTTACTCTTTGACATCATAATGAGTAAATTACAGGCTGAATAGGAGTGGCCAAAGACCTTTATTATTATTTCCTACATCCATCCACTTTTCAACATCTACAAAGCAAAAAGACTTGACTAGAAAGATTATTGCAGATTGTTGCCTACACATTGCATTGATGAAAGTTGTCGCCAATCATCTGGTACTTACGATGTGACGACTTGGTTGATTGCATTTAACTGCCGTAGGTAATTTTGCACTACCGAACTGTCGTGTAAAATCACACTAATATTATAAAGGCGAAAGTTTGTATGTGTGTGTGTGTGTGTGTGTGTGTGTGTGTGTGTGTGTGTATGTTTGTTACTCCTTCACGCAAAAACTACTGGACGGATTTGGCTGAAATTTAGAATGGAGATAGATAATATCCTGGATTAGCACAAAGGCTACTTTTTATCCCGGAAAATCAAAGAGTTCCCATGGGATTTCTAAAAACCTAAATGCACGCGGGCGAAGTCGCGGGCATCGGCTAGTGTAAAAAATAAAATGTAACTCAAAAACAATATGGTCCTCGGACTTTGGTTATCATTAAAAAACACCTTACAAAAACTTCTCCTTTACACACCAAAGACAGGCATTGGTTACTTGTTTGCCGTCGGCTTACCAATGGGTCCGACCGGCATTGCTGTGCTTAAGATACTAAAATAAGTAAAAAAACTTTTTACTTATCAACAAAACTTAATTAATCTAAATCTTCGCTAATTTTTAATGCATTGTGCACTTAAAATTCGCAAGAATTTAGTTTATTTTTAAGTATCAAAGACAACTAATGCGGTGAGCGCACTAGCGCGAATGTGATTCCTCGCCTGAAAAATAGTTAAGTTATGAAAAGAACTTACTAGGGTTAACTTAAAATATAAGTTAAGATGGTATTTCATTAGCAAATTGTAGCGATTCCCATTTTGAACTAAATGTTACTGTCGTGTTGCTTTTAAATAAGACGGAATGATACTATACATTGTGGACCTTTGTAGTTGTTCGCTGTGTCACAAAAGACTTGCTAAAAATTCTTGATTAACTAATTAAATAACAATTAAAAACAAGAGAACATTATGTACTGATAAGTACTTAATTATTTTTCTTATTAAAATAAATGATGACCCTTTATAAATTCAATAGTAGCCGATATAAAAATAAGCATGCTTACTTGCAATAAATACAACTGCAATTATTAAGAAAAACATTTTGTTCGTCCTATAAGTAGCACCTTTAAAAACGTAAACACAAGCACATCGTATTCGTAACTTCAACGCAACTTGGAATGTACGCTCAAAATGGGATGTAGCAACGTCCATACAAGAGCGATTCTCCCTATACACTACCGTTGAGATGGAACTTGGGAACTGGGAAGCTAAGGGAAATAGCTTTTGCAGATGTTAATAAATAATTCACTACCGTTATAAAATAAATGAAAGATTATATATCTACCTAGTTCATAATTTTTTACTTTTCCACACTTATTTCTTAAGTCTAACTTTCCTTTATTTTTAAATCGTCTGATGAACTTAACCTTGAACTACCAATGAACCGTTTCATAATGCACTTACACTGCTGCACTGCACTGGAATTCTAATTTCACTGTGGTAGTTAATTTGTCGTTCTAAGTTTAAAATATAGAACTTAGTCGAACGTTTAGAAGTTTTGGAATATCTATCTATAACTAAAAATTTTGCTGAAAATATCAAAAGAAAAGATGACTGACTGATAATATTATGTCAACGCACAGCTCGGACCACTGGATGAATCGGGCTGAAAGGCATGCAGGATAGTTATTATGACTAGCTAAGGTATCCGTTGAGAAAGAACTTTACACTCTTTCATTTCAGCTAAGAGGATAAAATTTTCACGTTTTTCGAAAATTATACCACCGAGGGGGTAAAATAGAGGATGATTTCTATTACAGTCCGTCATTTTTCAATCGATATCTTTAATTAACAATAAACCTCTACATCAAAGTCAGTTTTGCGATTCCTTAACAAAAGTGATTCTTAACGTTTTACTTCTTCTTTCCTATAAACCGGATTGTGCCGTTTTGATTTTATCATTATGACGGTTGCAACAATGCACCGCGTTGTAAAAACAAAATCCCTTTTAAGATACTCTCATCTACGTAACAAGTTTACGAAACAAGCGTTTACGAAAATTTTGTATAAATCGGGCAATCTTAACGTTGTCGTTTTGGAAAATTGGAACGGATGCTAACGATGCGTGATATCGTGTACTTATCTTATAATATTATGATATTTCGACATGAAATTTCCCTCGCTTCATGAGCTCTACTTATCCATTTTATCCTTTAAGTTGTAGGAAAGGTAGATTACGCATGACTTTAATACAATTGTTTCAACTTTGGAGGAAAGCCTTGAAAAATATACATCATTACTTTTTAATTACTTACCTAAACATTTTGAGGGCGAATACAGGGAAAGTTTATAACAGAAAATCAATCGAGATGAGTGCAGGCAGCAGCTTAGTAAAAAGTGGACTCTTAACCATCATATAATAAATTCAACACAATAAAACATTTCATATTTTCTTCCCTATTAGTAACAGATTCAATTTCGGTAAAAGAAAGGTATCTACTATCTAAAAAATGTGTTAATTACAACATTACATTAGAAACCTCTAAAATCATTAGTATTTCACTGCTTTATTATGCATGTATTATGCATACAAACCTTCTTCTTGAATCACTCTATCTATTGAAAAAAACGCATCAAAATCCGTAGTTTTAAGGATATAATCATACATACGGGCAGACAGCGGGAAGCGACTTTGTTTTATACTATGTAAGTAGTGATGATATATTTAAAGCAGCAAAAAAAAGATATTTTAAAAGCAGCGCTTGTACCACAACTTTTATGCTTAGGTGGAAGAGAAAGGAGAATATTATGTTTACCGTAGCTTAAGTAGATTTTTAAAAAGAAAACGATATTCCTGCCGGAAAATCACCTCTTTGGAGAGATAGATTTAACTCGAACGCTACGAAGTCATCCTTTAATATTCAACTAACAATGACCTGCGAGCATAATAGCGAGCGTAAAATGGGGCGCAAGAGACGCAATTTTTCTAGAGATTGTGATCCAAGCTAAGAATATGGAAGAAATATTGGAAAAAAAATATTCTTAAGGTGCCCACGCACTCGAACAGAACTGCAGCTGAACTGCGCGACGCGGCTGGAGAGAATATCGTGCGGGGCGCTGCCGCGACGCGCAGTTCAGTTCAAGTGCGTGGGCACCATTACGAATAAACTTTTTATTACTTAAAAATTTACAGTAAAAATTTACTCAAAATTACAATATTTACACATAATAGAAAATATTATGAAAATCTGTGGACGTTTAGAATCGTACAATTAGGATTATTGATAATTCTGAAACTTGTTTTATCTACCAAGTATGGAAATTTACCCTAAAATTCCATTAAAATAATTTATTCTTACTTAAATCAAAAAAGCATTTAACATGACAGCACTTGCAGAAAACTTTCTGGGGAGTGTCTTATCTTGAACATAAATTAGTCAGCCTTTCTGTGTGCTTGATAGGAATATTAATCTAAAAAATTACTTATGTCCTTTTACCTGACTTTACATAATTATATAAAAACCGGATTCGCACACGAATGATCCGTATACCATCGTACAAGATATAACAATATGTACCTACCTACTATTCATTTATTTTTAATTTACAAGGAGGCCATTTTGAAATTGGCCAACTTAGCAGCAATATAAACACACATTCTGTAAAAATTTCAACTGTGTTTCATGAAATATAGCCCGCTGACAGACAGTCCGTCTGGACGGAGAGCGGAGGCTTAGTGATAGGGTCCCGTTGGAACCCTTTTGGTACGGAACCCTAACAATCTTAATATACATTTTATTTATCTTATAATTTTTGGCTTGTAATGAGAAAATCTCATAAATATATTAGAGCTCCAACCCAAATAATAACATCGTAGACTTTCGTATGTAATATCAATAGGACATAGGTACCTATATTATTATCTCACAAAGGTTGAGTAATGTATTAATATGATAGTCTGATATTATGACAGCCCTAAGTTATTTCGACCCTCATCACCATGGATGAATGATATACATCTGTGACCTATAGGTACCTACATACATTATTTTGGGTCCACGATTATTATTATTAAAGTGAAAATTTCTAGGCACGTTGGGCGATTTTGGAATGAGGTCGCGTCACCGACATGTAAAAAAAATCAAATCGGTTCCTATCGGTTCTGAAATTGATATTAAAAATAATGGTGACATAAGTGTACATTTATTTGTCCTGAAAGTTGGTAGGATGTTAATTACGATATTGGAAAAATTATCAAAATAGGTTCTTTTTTTTGAGATAATCTCAGCTATTAAGTATATGCATAAATACATACATTCATAACCTTCATTTTTTAGGTTTGCTGAAAATCAAGAAATTAGAAGATTCGTAGGTACGTCAATACTTAATTCAAATAAACGAACCAGAACGCTTAATTAAAAGTTTCCAGAAATATAACTTTGGAAACGTTATCGGTAATTACAAGTCCTTCTAGCATACAATTTTTTGTTCAATATATATAATAATTTTCTTGGTGTGTTGTGATTTCTATTGACTTATTTCACGACGACATTTTTATCTGTGTAGGTACCTACTGCATAATTCCCGGTATGCGTCGCAACTCGCAGTGCCCTTTTGTATGAACAACTCCTGTACCACCTACTCACTCATTTAAATATAGGAAAGGAAAAGGCGACTGACTGACTGACTGAGTGATCTCTCAACGCACAGCTTAAATTACCTATTACTAGATTACTCGACTAATTAATTACCTACTAGATTGATGGCACGCAGACGTAGACATCCGCTAAAAAGGATTTTTGAAATCTAACCCTAAGGGTGTGTAAAAAAGAGGTTTGAAATTTGTGTAATCCACGCGGACGAAGTTGCGGGCATACCTTAGCTAATTATAATTGCGTTGGTGGTTCTACGTTAAAAACCATCCGGCAAGTTCAAAGAACAACTGTACAAAGTATTAAAGTGTGGAAACGCATACGGGACAAACAATTAAACATTCGTTGTATGAACGTCTAGCACGCCACCGTTTTTACCGTTTTATAATAGGTACTATGTCAGAAACCTTTCCGCTAGTCTTTACAACAAATGTACAAAGTATCATCGCAATCGGATAAATGGTTTAGGAACATGCTAGGGGCAAACAAACAAGTAAATCTTTTTTAACCGACTTCCAAAAAAGGAGGAGGTTCTCAATTCGTCGGGATCTTTTTTTTTTTTATGTTCCCCGATTACTCAAAGACCCCTGGACCGATTTGGAAAATTTTTTTTGTTTGAAAGGGTATACTGTGCAGGTGGTCCCATATAAATTTGGTGAAGATCTGATGAATATCTTTGGAGATGGAGAACAGAACTCCTCAATGGATAAGAGCAAATTGCTCGCGATCACTGTAATAGCTTAGTAAACAGTAGGGTTTTAACTGGGCATAGCATATTATAGTACAGTGGGGCCACTAAAAATTGTGAAATAAAAAATTTTCAAAAGAAAAATAAAACCGACTTCAAAAACCAAAAACACTAAAAAGTAGAAAATAATTTTTGTTTAACTACACATGTAATGTACCTAGGTATGAAGTCGGGCGAGCTTCACTCTTGGATTTCTAATTTTGTTTTAATTTGCTCGCTCGACTTCATACCTAGGTACATTACATGTGTAGCTAAACAAAAATTATTTTCTACTTTTTAGTGTTTTTGGTTTTTGAAGTCGGTTTTATTTTTCTTTTGATTTTTTTTTATTTCATTTGAAATGTCGCCAGGGAAAACGTAGAGTGCGCGTCTATAAATACCTACTTAACTAAATACCCCCGTAGGAAGTAACCTGATTGAAACATTTCGCATTCCCTTATCTTAATTAAAACTGAAATGGGCAACAATTTGGTCAAATTAGGCTTGGGCGGGAAAACACCTTGTAGATACCTACGCCGCCTACAGAAATTAGGGTTGATTCCGTAATGGATATCGGCTGTAAAATAAATAGTTAGGACCGGAGTGCGAGTCAGACTCGCACAGAGGATTCCGTACTATAGAAGAAGTAGGTAAAAGGAAGGTAGGAAGTACGGTTAGAATCACTTTTGTCAACGAACCACAAAAACATTAACGAAAAACCTCTACAAGCAATAACTTTGTTTCTTGTAGAGGTTTATCAAATATCAAAAAACCGGACAAGTGCAAGTCAGATTCGCGCACTGAGGGTTCCGTACTCGGGTGTTTTTTTCAACATTTTGCACGATAAATCAAAAACTATTATGCATAAAAATAAATAAAAATCTGTTATTTGTTGTAGAGGTTTATCAAATATCAAAAAACCGGACAAGTGCAAGTCAGATTCGCGCACTGAGGGTTCCGTACTCGGGTGTTTTTTTCAACATTTTGCACGATAAATCAAAAACTATTATGCATAAAAATAAATAAAAATCTGTTATTTGTTGTAGAGGTTTATCAAATATCAAAAAACCGGACAAGTGCAAGTCAGATTCGCGCACTGAGGGTTCCGTACTCGGGTGTTTTTTTCAACATTTTGCACGATAAATCAAAAACTATTATGCATAAAAATAAATAAAAATCTGTTATTTGAAGTACTGTCTAGTATTTGAATTGAATTGGAATATGCTTTACTGCACCATCATAAAAAGAAACATTAAAATGGAACATTACACAGCAAAAATAGTAAGTGTACTACTTATTACTTGTGTAATTTGGCAGCCTGATCGCTTTGAAGTGATCTCTATCAGGCGACCACGTTAGGATAAAATGACTATTGAGAAAGGGCAAAAGGGTATACGTAAGCTGTTAACAAGGTACATAATATTGTTATTTACATATAAATATACATGTATAAACAAATATACTATAAAATATATCCCATATACATATTCAGGGGGGAAAACTAAATTAAAATCGGTTCATTAGCTTAGGAGCTACGATGCCACAGACAGATACACAGATACACACATCAATATAACACCCCTCTTTTTGGGTCGGGGGTTAAAAAATATTTGCTTAAACAAACCTTTTAAATATTGCAATGGATTGCGCGAAGTGGTAAGAAGTTCCATAATCTTATATCTTCAACTGAAAATGATTTAGCTTTTCACACTTAATACACAGTCTAGAACTAAAACTACTAGCCGAGCTTATTTATATATTATGTTCAGATTCCGTAGAGCTTAAAAATTGTAAAAGGAAAATAAGGAACGTGCCAGCACTTCTTGTAAGCAGCTTTTAAATATCCTTGATTTTATGTGATCTTTGAAAAAGAAAGTTACGTTTATTTCATCCTCCGTGAATTGGCTGGCTCACGGAGGATGAAACGTGTTGGACGCTTTCACGACATTGAAAAATCAATTTCAATGTCGGATAATCAAAGAATTCCCACGAGATTTTAAAGGCCATTCATTTAACCGATTTTGACGCAGAGTTATATTATAATATATCCTGAATGAAAACATGGGCTACTTTTTGTCAAGAAAAATTTAACAGTGCTCATAGTATTTTTAAAAACCTAAATCCATGGGAACAAAGTCGCAGGTATCATCTAGTAATTTAAAAATTTATGACTCCCCCGACAAGTGAAGGTTACAGTAACTAGAAAAAAGCTGATAACTTTCAAACGGCTGAACCGATTTTCTTGGATAAGAAAACTCTCGATCAAGCCATCTTTCAAACAAAAAAAAACTAAATTAAAATCGGGTCTTCTTTTTGGGTCGGGGGTTAAAATAGTCATTAATTGAAGACTATGGTACATATAATTACGGCGTTTGGGTCTCGAGGCTTTGAGCGGTTGAGCCCATGATCACAGGACTTCGGTTTGCTCCACTTTGCAAATTACTTATTTAGCGTCACGGCTAGCAATTCATACAGGCAATACAATAACTCTAGCGTCTTCATCCCCATGCCCATGTATGATCACTTAGGCCCATCCGTCCTTCTGTCTGTAAAAACAAAATTAATCGGTAAAAAGATTAAAAAACATCTACTGCTGTTCAGAGTTCTTTTTACCTGAATCCATCTGTATGTACAGTAGGCAAAAGCAAAGTAGAAAAAACCGTAATTGAATAACTTTTTCCTATCAGCTTATCAACCTATCAGCTTGCGAAGGGGTGTTAGACAGGGGGACGTAATATCTCCAAAACTGTTTAACAGTGCACTGGAAGACCTCTTCAAAACGCTGGACTGGAAAGGACGAGGACTAAACATAAATGGCGAGTACATCTCACACCTACGGTTCGCTGACGACGTGGTTATCTTAGCAGAATCTCCGCAAGATCTCGAGGAGATGCTGTGTAGCCTAAGCCGCTCTTCCAGACGTGTCGGTCTCGGGATAAACATGGACAAAACAAAGATAATGCTCAATCAGCACGTTGTCCCGACACCAGTTCGCGTCGAAAGTGTTGGCATCGAAATTGTTTCACAATACAACTACCTTGGCCAAATAATTCAACTAGGCAGAAGCAATTTCGATGAGGAAGCCAACAGAAGAATTCGGCTAGGCTGGGCAGCTTTTGGAAAATTAAGTCAAGTCTTCTCATCGTCAATTCCTCAATGCCTGAAAACAAAAGTCTTCAACCAGTGTGTCCTTCCCGTCCTCACCTATGGTGCTGAAACGTGGACACTGACAAATGGCCTTGTTCACAAATTCAAAGTTGCTCAGCGAGCTATGGAGAGGGCTATGTTAGGAGTTTCCCTGAGGGATAAGATCCGAAATGAGGAGATCCGCAGGAGAACCAAGGTCACTGACATAGCCCAAACTATTAGCAAGCTGAAGTGGCAGTGGGCAGGCCATGCCTGTCGTAGAGGCGATGGCCGTTGGAGCCGGAAAGTCCTTGAGTGGAGACCAAACGTAGTGTGGGACGCCCTCCAGCACGATGGACCTACGATATAAAGCGGCTGGCGGGAAGTGGCTGGATCAGGAAGGCTGAGGACCGGGTGTGGTGGCGCTCTATAGGGAAGGCCTATGTCCAACAGTGGACGTCCACAGGCTGATGATGATGATGATGATGATGATGTATAACTTTTTAGGAATGATAGATCCATAGAATTATCTTGTCAAAAATAAATATATTACTGTTTAACAAGCCGTTATTTTATCCTGTTCAAAAATAATTAATACAGATTTTCAAACCGACACTGTTTTAATTAAGTACCTACGTTAGGTACCAAGAGAATAACGAAGTTAAACAACATAAAATTAATTTGAACCAACAGAAGCCTTAAATTTAGGGATCAGAAGACGAAAACAACTAAAATACATTAATTAACAGACACTCTACAGTAGTCGAGATCTAACCTTCCTGTTTTCATATATCAACAATATACCTACTATGTATAATGTATATGGTATATTAGGGAAAATTCGGGACGCAGATCTTGTATTTGTTTAATTAAAACGTTCGGTGTGTTTGCTTTGCGTAAATAAGTATATCTTCTACCATGCATCGTGTCGATATATTTTTAAGGAAGGAATGCACTACCCTCTTTTTACCCAACTGCGCCAAAGCCAAAAGGAAGGGTTATGATTTTAGCATATAAGTACTGGGTAGATTCTAAAACGAACAAAGAATACTGACTTCACCATGAAAACTTTTCCTTAATTTTACGAACACTATCGGAAAAGCGAAAAAAATTTCAAAATATAATATTCCGCCTTTTACTTTGACCCCGTAGTAGGTCGGGGACCGGGGTTGTAGAGCGGTCGGCAGCTCCGTTCTATTCTCGAAAAATGTGAACACAGGTAGTTCGCGTGCAGTTTGCTACTCGGACGCCCTAATCAGGTGGGTACAATGCCAATTCGTCTACCAAACGATATTTATAACACGACGGATTCCTTGATACTGTTTTATGGGACATCTCCGCCTCTAGGTATATGGCACCTCTCTGTTAATCAATTTTATTAATAAAGAAAAACACTCAAAGCAATCTCTTCATGTTCAAGCTCTTAGCTCTTGAAAACAATTTGATTAATTATTGTAAATATAGCTCTCGTCATAATACAAGACGTACCTACTTACTTGTCTCAAAGAAGAAAGAACGAAATCATTGAATTAATTTCCTTCTCAATCAGGGTTTTATTTATAATATTTTCCTGTGATTTAAAGATCCAAGCTTTCATTGACTATTCTGATTCTCGTTTTAGGTTTAATTGAATGTTCTTGCTCTATCGTTTACTATTGATACTCATGTGCTTTTGGTACCAAAAACACACACTGATTCAATAATGTTAAGTTAATACAATTGTTATGAGTGTTATTTCAAATATATACACAATGCACCCTATTTTCGCGGCGCCTCATGATTTTGGCTTTAGTCCAACAGTTGATCGTATCTCATTTCAGTTGTCACTGAGTAAGCTTTTTACACACATTAACGTCTTCGGCAAAAGGAACTGACTATTTGTTTTGTGTATTTGTGACTCGGAAACAAATTGTACTAGGAACTTACCTATAAAATTCTTTATAGGGTTCCGTACCTCGAAAGGAAAAACGGAACCCTTATAGGATCACTTTGTTGTCTGTCTGTCTGTGCGTCCCTCTGTCCGTCCGTCCGTCCTTCGTGTCTGTCAAGAAAACCTATAGGGTACTTCCCGTTGACCTAGAATCACGAAATTTGCTGAACCCATTTCGATGAGATTTCTGCAAGTAAGTAGGTAAAGTCATCGTGGCTACTCTTTGTCCAGAAACAAGTGTTTCTTTTTTGAACGGGGTTGAAGACGCTGTCAAAGTTAGCCAAATATGAATAGGAATAAAGAAGGATAGATAAATATAGTAAGAATAAATATTGAAGTAGGTACCAATATTATTTTCTTCCTTTAGATAGACAGACACATTTCATTTCCGTTTACCTGTCGTCAAGCGGAGTGGTGGCACTTATATTCCCGTTAGGTACGAGTATGAAATCGTGACATTTTCCTTCGATCGGAGCTTTTGTTTCCGGCAGTTTTGCCCCTCATGCCCATAGCGACGTGTTTGAAAGACAAACTAATAAACCAACAAAACCAACGAACAAAGCTTGTTCGATGGTATGGTGTCTGTTCAGCAAAACACATTCGCATTTATACTCGTAATATGGGTAGGTAGTGATACCTCTTCCACAATCTACCGAATCGTAATCAGATCTCAACCAAATAATAATAGCGGTTTAATTTATTATGTACCTACCTAATTGCCGACTAAAGCACTGGCCACTCGCACTGATCTATCAACTACAGATCACACTAATCACACTACGAGGGCGGCACTGAAAATTTCGGGAATCAAGGAAGTGACACAACATTACTATTTAAAAATGTATTTATTGCTTTTCGAAGTATTCTCCGCGAAATTTGACACATTTTCCATACGATGGAACCAATCATTGAAGCAACCATTCAATTCGGATGTTGGGGTCTTCAAAATGGCCGTTTTGTAGGCGTCCACGCTTCTTCAGGTGATGAAAATCTCTGACCACGCAATGTATTCTTTATTTTAGGGAAAGTACAGAAATCATTAGGGCTTAGGTCGGGGCTGTGCGGCGGATGGTCTAATAATTCTATGTTTTCTTGCTCTAAAAACTCTTTTGTTGTGTGCGCGGTGTGAGAACTCGCATTGTCGTGATGGAGGATGATGCGGCGGTTGCAGTTCTCTTTACGGAGTTCAGAAACGACCTGTGGCAAACAAATGCTAGCATACCATTCTGCATTAACCGTTCTTTGTCCCTCAAGAGGAATAGTTGCAACATGGCCGGTTTTGGAGACAAACATGGCCACCATTTTTTTTGCAACACTTCGTGAACGAACAATTTTTGTTGGCTTTAACTCATTTTCGAATACCCAAACTCGTGACTGGTTTTTTGTTTCGGGTTCGTACGCGTATATCCAGGATTCGTCACCTGATACGATGTTGTATACAGCATTTGAGGATCCTGCGTGGAATCTTTCGAGAGTTCTGACGCACCAAGTAACGCGAGCCGCTTTTTGCTCTTCACAGAGCAAATGCGGTATCCTTCGGGAAAACAACTTTTTTACACCTAATTGTTCATGCAAGATTATTTGTATTTGACTCATGCCAATGTCTAAAGTTGCCTGAATTTCGCGGTATGTCACATGTCGATCTTCTTCAATCAGCTTACGCACAGCATCAACGTTTTCTTGGGTGACTGCAGTTTTTGGACGACCTTGACGGGGATCATCACTGAGCTTGACACGTCCACGTTGAAATTCAGCAAACCAGCGATAACATGTGGTTTTAGATGGGGCTTCATCACCAAATGCAGAAATCATCCGGTCAACACACTGTTTTTGTGTTAAACCACTTCGAAAGTCATAATAAATCATCGCTCTAGAATTTTCTCGAGTCAATTCCATTTTCTCAACGACTAAACAAGTTCGACAAGACCTTGTGAAAAGACCGAGAATCTTTTTTTAAATAAATAAATGGTATTCGATTTTTAAAACCAAGGAGTTTCCAATTAAAAAGATTTTAATATGACAGGGACAGTGGAAATATTCCATTCCCGATACTTTTAGTGCAGCCTATGTAATATTGTAAGGGCGAAAGTTTGTGTATATGTGTGTGTGTGTATGTTTGTTACTCCTTCACGCAAAAACCACTAGACGGATTTGGCTGAAATTCGGAATGGAGATAGATCATATCCTGGATTAGCACATAGGCTGCTTTTATCCCGGAAAATCAAAGAGTTCCCACGGGATTTTGAAAAACCTAAATCCACGCGGACGAAGTCGCGGGCGTCAGCTAGAAGATAATAATTATGACGTAGACATCCGCTAAGAAAGGATTTTTGAAAATTCAACCGCTGAGGAGTAAAATACGGGTTTGATTTTAGTCCACGCAGGTAAAGTCGCGGGCATAAGCTAGTAGGTGTATAACAACACTCGTCCTCGTAAAATATACAAAAAAAACTGACATAATGCTCTTTTCGTGTGCTAGCATTAAAATGCATGCCTCAGTGTTTTGCATTTTACTTACTAAAAATGTTTGATATTATAATGCTGTATGTGATTCATTATGTATAATATGTTTTAAAATATGGAAATGAAACAATTTTTAGGATTCCGTACGTCAAAAGGAAAACGGAACCCTTATAGGATCACTTTGTTGTCTGTCTGTCCGTCTGTTCGTCTGTCGTGTCTGTCAAGAAAACCTTTAGGGTACTTTCCGTTGACCTAGAATCATGAAAGACAGGTAGGTAGGTCTTATAGCACAAGTAAAGGAAAAAATCCGAGAACCGTGAATTTGTGGTTATATCACAAAAAAAAATTAAAATGTCATGAACAAATAATAAATAGTGTTTTCAATTTCAAAGTAAGATACCTATTTTTGATTTATCGTGCAAAATATAGGAAAAGATCCGCGCAAGGAACCCTCGGAGCGCGAGTATGACTCGCACTTGGCCAGTTTTTTTTGCAAAGTAGAAAGTGCACGATGATTTAGATAACGAATGAATTCCGAAGCTATAACCCATTCATTTAGTACCTACACCACTAATTTTTAATCACCACAACACTTATATATTAATTACACTTATACATATATACTTGCGATATTTAACTTGATTTAAAAAAAATTAAGTATCCTAAAATATCCATAAAAAATAGCAATAATTAAAAAAAAAATTAAATCGCATTGGCATTGTGATCTTATGCTGGACAATAGAAACTACTATTTCACCAAAAAATACTTCAAACTTCAAATTCCACTTGGATAAAGTCTCTATAAGATAAATTATCGACGGATAGATACCTAGTGAAAAGATACTGAACGTGCATTCAAATTAGCCGCAGTGTATCGGGTAGGCGACCAACGCGGCTTGTTTGAATGCACCCTAATTGTAGTGCTTGTAATCTCAATATTCGCCGTGGGCCGCTCGCTCGCTGCTCTCAATTTAGCTGACCGATAGGTATAATTATAGTCTAACTCGATTAATTTTGATTAACCAATCACCAAATATTTATATGTATCTTATTTTACTGTAATGATTTAATTTTTTATGATGTAACCACAAATTCAGTGTTCGGATTTTTACTTTAGTTATACTAGAGGACCTATCTACCTGTCAAATTTCATGGTTCTAGTTCAACAGGAAGTACCCTACAGGTTTTCTTGACAGACACGACCGACGGACAGACCACAAAGTGATCCTATAAGGGTTCAGTTTTTCCTATTAAGGTTCGGAACCCTAAAAACGTTTTACCGTAAGCGTAAAAGAAGAATAATCAGAAACAAAGTTATTTTTGTTTAAAATCACCGTAAAATTACACTGCACTGTCTGGGTACACATTGACTTGGTCTATTATACTACTAGGTATAATATGACTAGAATAATAGTCGTAATAATTTAGTTATACTCGTAACTTCATACTTCATTAATATATAAGATTTTTTCAAGGAGGGTCATGAATTAAGAACCTCCCCCTTTTTTAGAAGTGGTTAAAAAGCGCTTTGAAATGCTTACAAAAATGAAATTATTTGTCTTGATTTTGTAAGTCAACAATTCCTTAGGAAAGGATAATAAGATAAATCAGTAGATATGAGTCAGGTTCGGCCCTAATAAGTAGGTAGGTAATAGGTATACGTAAATTATATTACCACATGTTATTATGTAATGCAAACATATTATATGACACGTGGTTTTTCATGATACGAGTATGTCGTTTGTAAAAGATTTTAATATAAGGGATCTGCTATGAACATATTATTGTATCTGTAAGAGCAACAGCTGACACAGAGTGCAAAAGTTTGAGCACTTTGGGGTTCATGGCTGAGATTTTTACGACGGCTACTAAAGTACTTTTGTAATATAGGTACGGCAAGCATTTTTATCATAGGCATATGTGCACAAACTCGTAAAGGTTACGTTATGTTATGAAAAACTGTGAAAACACTGTGAGTTCAAAATAAATGAAAATTTTATAATTATTATGAACTACACAGGTACTTTTTTTTAATCATCACACTAATATTATAAAGGTGAAAGTTTGTCTGAATGTGTGTATGTGTAGGTATGTGTGTGTATGTTTGTTACTCCTTCACGCAATAACTACTCGACGGATTTGGCTGGGAATGGAGATAAATAATATCCTGGATTAGCATATAGGCTACTTTTTAACCCGGGAAATCAAAGAGTTATGACAACTGATGATGTAAGCAACTAACATGACTATGAACCTTATGATTCGCATTTGACCTATTTTTAGGACATAAATATATTTAACGCTGAATATCCATTTAATTTAACATGTTTGTTATAAATCCATTTTAACAACTTCACGCTCCATTTTATAAACCGGGCATACTTAATTAAGTATAATGAAAGCCGTTTTAATAAATTTTATACCACAAAAATATATCAGCTTTCCATTCTCATGCATTCTGTATATATTTTATTTTCTATATTAAACTCTATGGTTATGTACCTAACTATATAACATACTTAGTTTATTCTATGCTGAGCTCTAGGTTTGGTTGCTTACATAATAAGTAATTCTACAGATTCTATATAATATGTACTTACCAACCATCATGTCCATCTATACCTTCGAAATAACCGTCTGGTTTATCTATCGTTGTCAAAGGGAAAGCACCCATTTCTTCAATTTTTATTTGTCTGTTTATTTATCATCCAAACGGACAAACGGCTTAATTAATTTTTAACAAAACTTTCATAATTACACGTAGATTGAGATTTTCACAAAAACTTGTCGGGGCGATATTTTATATCGAAACATTCCCTGGGGAAAAATCACTCCACATGGACGAAGTTTATGGTATTATATATTACTAGCTGATGCCCGCGACTTCGTTCGCGTGGATGTAGGTTTTTTAAAATTTCCGTAGGAACTCTTTGATTTTCCGGGATAAAAAGCAGCCTATGTGCTAATCCAGGGTATAATCTATCTCCATTCTAAATTTTAGCTCGATCCGTCCAGTAGTTTTTGCGTGAAGGAGTAACAAACATACACACACACACACACACACACACACACATAAAAACTTTCTCCTTTATAATATTAGTGTGATTAGTAGATGGAGCTACCGCTAGTTTGTAATGCAACATTATTAATAATAAATACTGGAGGAAATTTAATTAAATATTTTGCATAAAATATGGGAAGCGCAAGACGTAAGGTGGACCTCGATGTGGTAAAATAAAATGTATACGTGTAAAATTAAAATTTTGTTTACAATTAGGTGGGTACACCGTTGTATAACAAAGTGAAAGTGATAAATGGTGATAGCCCAGTGGTTACGAAGTCGGGCTTCTATTCCTGAGGTCGGGCGGAGGTTTGATCTTGGGCATGAAGTTTTCGGAAATAGGTAAGCAATAAAATATCACTTGCTTTAACGGTGAAGGAAAATCGTGAGTAAACCTGCAGACTTAAGAGTTCTTTATAAGGTTCTCAAAAATGTGTGACGTATACCAATCCGCACTGGGCCAGCGTGACGAACTATGACCTGAACCCAAAAGGAGACCCTGCTACTTAGTAGAGGGCCGGCGATGAGTTACTCATGCTGATGTCGCAGGTATATTGTCAAAGCCGTGATATTACAATCTCACTAGTGATATTATAATTAAACGGTAGATTGTCAATTGACTTCATTTCTTACAATTTATCGGTCTAGTTTTAGTGACATTGTAATGTCACGGGATCATTAGGTATAGTGACATAATAAAAAATCTAGGTATATTATGAGTGAAGTTGGCAGTGGAAGAAGTCAAGCGTTCTGATTGGTCAAATCTTTTTCAACCATGGTTTTCAACATTGGAAACGGACCAATCAGAGGCGGCCTCATAATCTAACGACCAGTGAAATTGTCAAAATATCATTGCCTTACAATATCACTGTAGTACGGCAGTAAAATCAGACCGTTAAATTGTACGAAATGAAGTCGATTGACAATGTACCGTTTAATTATAATATCACTAGTGAGATTATAATATCACGGCTTAGACAATAGGTATACCTGCGACACTGATATCAAATAGACGTTCCTGTTTTATTAAAAACTTAGGTATTGCTTATAGACAAAGGATGTGCTTATCCAGTAGATATACCTAAATGGGAAAGGAGTTAAACATAAAGGTAAAAAATGTAAATTCGCCATCCTGAATTCAAAAACTAATGACGAAGGTAAAGTATCCAAGCTACCGTTATTTTATTCAAGACATTCTGAAAAAGCTTTAAAAGCTGTTACGTTGCGAATTTTCTTTAAAATTATTTTATGTGAATTTGTGAACCAATAAATTTTATTTTGTGCTTTTATTATGAGCAGTTATTAAAGAGAAACATTTCTTGTTTTATTAAAAAACATGTTTATGTAAAATATTATACTGGTATGATATATCCTGGGCTGAGGAGCCTTAAGATCCTATGAATAGGGACGAAGAAGTGTTCATTGAGAAGTTTCCAATTTGAATCTATCAATAATTCCCATCGATCCACTGCAGGTGTCAGATACCCTTAACTCAGTATACCTGCTCGGATACAATATTTGCAACAATATAGGCATCGATCATTCTTTGCGTGTTTGCAACTTAGCTAAAGTTAGCTTTCAATATGCGCATAATTAATTAAACTTAGCCAATTATTTATGCTGGTGACTCAGCTCCTTAGCGCTTAGCTGATTGATTAACATTTACTTCGAGTAGGTACTTAGGTACTTACTACATATAAGACCCACATACCCACAAGAATATTCTCTGCGTATAATGGTGCAACCAGAACGCTAGCAAAACGAAGACAGGTGATAGTACTGATGATTACTGTTAAGGTACCATAAAAAAACTACGAAAAAAATTGAAACTATCCTGTATTTAAAAAAAAAAAATTAATTTTGTGTGGATTTTTTTATAATTTTATTTCGTCATTATACTTCAGCATTGTATTTATCAGATCAAAGTAGCATGGGTACGTGTCGTCATTATATATCTACTAATTAAAACGCCCTGTGTATAATATACACAATTTCGAATAATTCTTTGCGACTTAGTACTATCCAACACTAACACAAGCTTCTCTAAGAGATTGCTCTAAGCACACAATTGGTTTTTTTTCTGTTTTCTTCCTTTTGTGTTGTGTTCCTTTTCATGTTATTGTGTGCAATAAAGATTTCATGTATCTGCCTATCAATCTAGTCGGAATTTTAGTCCCTTATACGATCGCTTCCAAGTACCTACTTTGCCTTTGGCAAAACTTAATAATAGAACCACAGAATCCCTAATAGTGGATAAATTCCAGGTAGAAAGTCACTCCTATAGTATTCGAGAAAGAGCGGATTTTTGCAAAATTATTTTAGCCCTATATATTGACCCTATAAATTATTTTATCATGTCCAAGGAATGTTGCCTTATGTTTTAAAACTAGATATTTTACGGGTATATTGAGTTTGATCAGTTAATATTTAAGAGGGCTCTCTCCGTCACTCGTTTCCACTCGTTTCATACAATCGTAGTTCCAATTTCATTTGAATATTAAGCAACCAAAGTCCATGAAATTTTGCACATATATTCTAGAAACTAATATCTATGTCTGTGGTTTTCCAGATTTCTGTTAAAATATTCGGTTTCAAAGTTACGCGGTCTTAAATTTTTTTATACAAATCTTTGAGCCCCTGTAATTTTAAAACTACATATTTTTAGAAAAATCTAAAATACCACAGACACAGATATTAGTTTCTAGAATATGTCTGCAAAATTTCATGGACTTTGGTTGCTTAACATTCAAATGAAATTGGAACTACGATTGTATGAAACGAGTGGAAACGAGTGACGGAGAGAGCCCTGTTAAATGAGAAGCAATGATTGCATCAACGCTCTCGGGAATACTCGAAGTCCCTATTATAATATTAATAACTCGAAGTAGTAGGTATTGCTCCTAGGCTCCTAAACTATTTCTCGTTATGTGCAGATACCATTTTTATCTAAACTCCGTTGTGACGCATCATAATAACCATCTTAATGACTAACCCTGTTGCTTTCATTGTATTTAATCGCTTAGCAAGGACGTAGGCCCATAAAACCTTTCTACAATAACCTCTATTTTCTACAAACATCCATTTCACCTAAACGACGACCCTTTACGGGCACTTATGCGAAAATAAATTTGTTTCATAACAATTAGGAGTATCTATTTAGCAAACTGCTTTTTATATTGCCTTTATAACTAAAGTACCTTGTGATGTATTTAAGTAGGTACTATTATTATAAATGAATGGCAACTGAGTTATAGCTATGGTAATAGATACTCTGTTCCTACATCAAAAGAACGAATAATAAAGTACAAATAGCGAGTTATAAATCCAAATATAAATAATTACACTCAGTTGCTATAAATTCTTGAATAATAATTGAACAGAATTGAACCACATTGATTGAAGATCTATCTAAGTACGTAATCATGCATAGCGCCTTAGTTTGATAGCCACCACTGAGTAGGGAAACTGTTATCTATAAGTACATAATATAGGGTAGCGTAAGTCAAAACATTTATCATAAATTATATTCTTATCATATTCTCTAGAATATCGTGCGGGGCGCTGCCGCGACGCGCAGTTCAGCTGTAGTTCAGTTTGAGTGCGTGGGCACCTTAACATCGCATCGCGGCCCGTGGTGATGTCGTGTTGCCATGTGATGTCGTGTCTACAACGTGTTGGCCTGCTGTAATTAACAATACATTTAAAGAAGAGACAGAATCTCAGAAAATGTTAGTACGGTCCATATTCTGGATCTAGTTCACTGTGATCTGGGTCCAGAGTCCAGACTCAAGACCGAACACGGGCAGCACGTCTCCCGAGCCATAAAAGAAATGAAAAGATCATTGGAAAAGATTTTTTCTTTTGTAGTCATTGCACTAACTAGGAGCTTGAAGCTGAATAATGCTACATCGACGTATAATGCCGAGCACATTAAAATTTATAATGCGAGAGTGGCGAGAGCACTCTTTGTTAGAACGAAACTATTCTCATTTTCATTGAAAGCTCACGAGGACACTTTCTAAGAAAGTTACACTCTGCGCTCATACATACTTAATCATTTTATTTTCCTAATAAATTATTTAGTCAGTATACCTAAGTAGTTTTAATGCTTTCACTAAGAAATGCCCGCTACTATGCGAGTAATAGAAATAATGTACCTGCTTACCTTTTTTATATTAGCTTAAAAATTGGACTAATTTTCAGCTCCGGAGTCGGACTTTGATGCTGAGTGTTACAAGTCCGGAGTTTGGAAGCTTTATTAAAAAAAATTGATATGAAAAAATGATTATTTAAATAATGGGTTTGATTTAAATATTTCTTGCGCTTAAATGAATATTCAAGTCAGTTAAGTAAGAAATAAAACAAATTAGTTAGAAAAATGAAAAGGAAACTTTATTTTTCACCAGGTAAAATAAATTAGTAAAATTCATTTTCAGATTTATTTATTTATAAGGTTTTCTATCGACAAAATTGATTGAGTTTCACCCTATTCATGTGTACAATTTATGAACACTATGTACAGACTGTATAATATGTATCTAACCGCTGAAAAACTCGACTTTAAAAAAAATATGAAAATCAAAGCTCCGGTTTTACAAACGAATTTGTGATCTTTCGAAGCTCCGGATTTACGCCAAAACCGGAATTCCAGAGTTCAAGCCCTAATTAGCGCGCCTTAATTTAAATCTACTTAGATTGCATCTTCACGTACCCCCAGGTGAGATCGTAGTCTACTTTCGTAGCTAGCTTTTCGTACCCTTTTTAAACCACATATTCTGGCCGCAATAAAGGCGTATATTGAAATATGCTAAACAGCACAATGTTATCATATCATATGCTAATGTAATTTGACAAAGCATTTCACAACATGTTATGTCGCAAATTAGTAACGTGGAAAATATGAACGGTGCGTTGAATAGACCAAATAGTCTATCAGCTTTGTAAGTTTGTAAACCACGCAAGAGGTCTCGGAATATTTTCCCAGATAAGGTAATTTATAAAAGTAAAGTAAAAGAGTCTGAGTCAATCCATAACTATATCCATAACATACCTACTTCTGGAATTGTGTTTGTTTGTCGGCTCCTTTTTCAAGACCCATCCGTTTTACCAATAATTTTGACGGCAGGTAATGAGCTATATAGCTTGCAACCTGAGAATGGGCATAGGCTACTTTTTATCCCAGAAAATCAAAGAGTTTCCACGGGATTTTCAGAAACTTAAATTCGCGAGCAACATCTAGGTACTTTATATTCTTGTAGCCGCACGGAAGTTCTGAGTTAAAGGCCGATCTCCACTTTAGCGGAGCGGAGCGGAGAGATGTGTTCAGTCGACCAATCGGACTTTTAAAAGATGACGTGATAACTTTTTGCATCCTCTACTAAGAAGTGGTCCTCTCCGCTCCGCTTAGGTGGAAACCAGGCCTTTTTCCCGGATCAAAATTGTTACCCTATCGGCAAAGCTGTACGGTGTTCAGCAACCCCGATTAAGTTTTAGCGTACCCATACGAATCCGTGTAGAAACCGATTAGAGTATTACAACGCGCTTCCATCATGCATCGTCACGTACCATCAAATTACAAGTCGCAGTTTAGAGCTAACTTATTGTAGAATAAAAAAACCGGTCAAGTGCGACTCAGTCTCGCACACTAAGGGTTCCGTACCATCGTAGAAACATCTATATTTTTTGTGATGTAGGCAAATATTCACGGTTTTCGGATTTTCCCCTTTACTTGTGATGTACCTACCTGCCAAATTACATAATTCTAGGTCAGAGGGAAGTACTGTATGGGTTTCTTGACAGACACGACAGACAGACATCAAAATGTTCCTTTTTCCTTTACGTACTTTGAGGTACGGAACCCTAATAATCTACCTATTTGACAAAAATATAAAATTTTTCACACGTATAACAGACGAGGAAATTTTTTGCTGTCTATCTGTTTTATTTTCAGCCGTCCTGAAGCACGTAACACATCAAAGTTGATGAGATCATACGAATTGTCCTTTTACCGGCAACATAGGTTCGCTTTTGCTTTCCCAAAATTTTATTTTGGTGATTCAATTCTTCTCCATAAATATAACAAATAAAGTACCTATTAGTTTTTTGAAGTCTGTTAAAATGTTATACAACCTACTAATGTTGCTTTTCTTCCATACCTACCAACGAGTAAGCTTGAATAATTTTACGCTCGTTTCAGTTCAACTGATATTCTGTGACTTTTCCTTTGCAATATGGCCAAAAGTTCATGCGCGTATATTAAAGCCCGTTTTATCATAATATATTACACATTTGTGTTATGGAAATATAACTTTAGAAGTCACTTCATGTTCTACAATTCTACATCATAATGTCTCTTCACGGTACATAAAGTTCACTCACTTGAAAGACCTTATGTTAATTTTATTATCGTATGAAATGTATATGAATTGAAACACAAATGATTAAACTTGGCCACATTAAATACAATCACATTTACCATCGCTCTAGTATAATGTATGTAGCTAAAAATACAAAGAAAATATAGAAACAGCGATATATTGAATTGTAGGTAATACAATTGTACAGTTTACAAATAAGAATTGGTTACTAGTGTGTCATCTGTTTTTAAACATAGTCATATTTTACGATACATGGAACGTAGTCCATAATTGCACAGTATACTATTTACTATATTTGCCTATATACCTACGCCGTAAAATGATAGACCTAACCTGGTAACAGGCCCTAACCCTGCGTAGACGAGATAATTGTCCTCAGCAGAGGACAGAAAGTGCCTCATCTTTTACTACAGTGTTTTACCATAGCCCACTGGCACAGAATATATTCGTACTTTGTGCCATTTGTGCATTATGTGATATATTTCTTAGTGATTAATTTTTGTCCTCCGTGGACAATAGTCCCTCATCTGCGAAAGCCGTTAGACTTGCTCAAGTCACGAGGCTTTGTAGGTATCATATGAGTAGGTATATTATTTTATAGCTCGTGTGACCTAAACCCACGTCATGCTCTAATAAGTAGACCATCTTTACACTGTTCAGTGAAACATTTTTGCAAAGTGTAAAAAATAACTACGTGATTTATTATGTCACGGGTAGCATTACTTTAGACCTGGTTTAGGTCACAAAAATCGCTTCTTTTGTATCGATTTATGAAAACAATAAATAAAATTTGAATTGTTTTGATACTAGATAGGTATATAATATTTCAAGTAAATGTTAAAACCATTGAATTCAAACTTACCTAGTAGGTATCAACTCTTTCGTAAAAGGTAATTAATTTCGTAAAAGGTAAGGTAAAGGTAATTTGCGTACATAAATTTTCTTTTATTTGATAAAGCTTTTACGTTCTCCCCCTTACCATAGTTTTATTATTTTCGCTTAGACAATACAGTGAATTTCATTGGTCATTCAGATTTGTTTTTATAAACATCGATGTTTCATTCAGTTTTTAGTGAAATAAACAGCAATTGAAATTTATTATAGGTACTTACCTAATACCTACCTATTTAAAATGGACATCGCTTCAAATTAGTATGAGGTTTCATTAAAGTTGGTGAGACATTTCATGTTTTCAGTTGAAAGCAGTTGAAACTAAGTTTTAATTACTAATAAATTTCATTGTTACGAAGTCGAGCTAGATAGAGCTTCTTCAAAGATTGTTTCAAAAGTCAGACACGACGAATAGTGATAATGACTACTGGTCAAATTAGTAACTTCTTATCAAACGTCAAAACGCTTGCTTAGTGAGGAAGCTTGTATGAAATTCACAGATGTAACGTCATAAATGTTTGACATATTTGACGTACTTTTTTAGTTAAATCTATAATTAAAAATGGTTAGCAAACTCAAAACTAACAGCGGACGTGGATTTTACAAATTTTAGAAGACCCTATATTTAAAAATTCCTAAGAAATAATTTATTTTTGACGTAGTCATCTTCCCAATTGGCAGACTTCACACACGACATCTTGAGAACCTTATTGAGAACTCTCTCTCTCTCTTCTGGCTTTACAAAGATTAGCCAATGTCAAGTTTGTAGTTATTTGTAACAAGTGTAAACAATTAAAGTCTTAGATAGTAAAATCAACCCGTATAATGCAATGTGAATCGGTTGGAACGCAAACAGCAACTGAAGCTTGTCGTTGCACGCCACGTCCTCGCCCTAGCGCCATCTTTTTCGTCTCGATGGAGGGGGCTCTGACGTCACGACCACAGCATAACCACCAACACCAAGCAACACCGAACGTGAGAACGAGTTGTTGCCAACACGGCCATGCTGCATGGTGCCCGCCCCGGGCACCCCACGAGTCGGGATAAAATTACTGCAAAATAAACAACCGTTAACACCTGATTCACATTACCTACTTGTAAGGATCCTTCCTAACTTCCTAAGGAATATTGCCCATTCATTGTCACTTATCACTTAACAATCATACGACAGCTCGCAACTTAACAAGATACCTCCACTATGTACTCGTAAGATCCGGGAATATTGTCCATTCGTTATCACTCATCACAACAACAGCTTTCAATTTAAAGAACAAAACAACCGCATCTAAAGGGACTTTGCCACACTTAGGGGACCAGATTTGTCGTAGTTGAAAACCAACCGCACTTAAAGAGCGTTTCGCTCACTTAAATGCAGCAAGTTGGTCAAGACCACTTGCACTTAAAGAATATTTCGCTCACTTAAGTGTACCAAGTTCACCTTCAAGTTCCAAACATCATAGAAGACCACTAGAAGACTGTACGCAATATTAAATCGTGTCAGACTTTTAGCTGATACCTTCAACTTAGTTTAGTAACGAATTATCTCACCTGACTATACAAAAGTTTGAGAATACGATTTAGTAATTTAAACCATATTCACTTAATCTTTAATAATTATTCAAAGTACTCACAGTTTCGGTATCTTTACGAGATACCTTATTACGTTTCCATCGCGGCCGACGGTGTCCTGGCACTTGAAGACCTCTAGGTAGAAAAGTACGTTTGCGTTTCGACCGATTTTTCCTCAAAGCGTAAGTTACTACACACTTCTGATGTAAACAATTAAAGTCTTAGATAGTAAAATCAACCCGTATAATGCAATGTGAATCGGTTGGAACGCAAACAGCAACTGAAGCTTGTCGTTGCACGCCACGTCCTCGCCCTAGCGCCATCTTTTTCGTCTCGATGGAGGGGGCTCTGACGTCACGACCACAGCATAACCACCAACACCAAGCAACACCGAACGTGAGAACGAGTTGTTGCCAACACAAGTTTTTTTTTTGATTTTTTTTTTGATTTAGGTTAAACCACTGATGCCTAAAATAAGTTGTACACTCGTGTTATAGGCATCAGTTAGTTAAACTATACAAGTATGGACCCCGTCTGTGCCGGCGCTCGCCGACACACGCACGGCACCCCCTTAGAGCGCTTTCGAGTCAGTTTTAACAAAAAAAAAACACTCCAAAAAGGCAGAGCACGCCCGCCAGCTAACACCAACACAGATAAAGTCCTTAAGAACTCTCAGGCATGCATATTATCTCACGATTTTTTCCTTCGCTGTTAAAGCAAGTAATATTTAATTTTATAAACTATCGTGAGTGATTTCCATTATAAGGATAGCTTGTTAGGGCTATACTCACGCATTTAGTCCCGGGACCAGAGATGAACATCGGCAGGAACTGTCAGGAGATGATCTGCAGCCATCTCAACCGGTTGTCAGTGACTTGCAATGAATATTCGGTTACTATTCGGTATTCGGCCTATTCGGCTGGTTTTATTATATTCGGCCGAATACCGAATATCTACATATTATTCGGCCGAATACCGAATACTTAAATAATATATTTTGTCATAGAGAAATAATTGGTAAAATGAAAAATTAAAATCGATTGATTACGTATATATTCATATTTTCATTTCTGTTATAATCATTTAAGTAGTCATTGGTGCATCACACAGGTACATAATCATCTTCTGAATTGGAAAAATGGAGGATTCTATGTATTTGAATAATTATTGTGGTAATCAAAATTTAGAAGGGCAAGGTTCTTATTTCTTTTATAATTATTTATTAAGTAGTCATTGGTACATAAAACAGGTACATAATTTAATCCAATTTAATAAAAAAATCCAGCCGAATACTTTTGCCGAATATTCGGCTATTCGGTCAGGGGCCTCGCCGAATATTCGGTATTCGGTATACTGCCGAATATACTATTCGTTGCAAGTCTATGTCACCTTCACACTTCAAAAATGATCATCTGAAATCGTAATCAATCACAAACCAACAATACATGTGAATTTAAAATGGAAATGTTCCTATTGTAAAACATGTCCAACAAGTGTTCAATATGCAAAGAATTTCTGTACATATTTGAACGACGTGAATAGCCAGTCGTCGGTGCATCGGCATTCGGCACGTTCCATTGAAATGGAGGAAATGAATATTCTATTTACTAACCCCCGACCCAAAAAGAGGGGTGTTATAAGTTTGACGTGTGTATCTGTGTATCTGTCTGTGGCATCGTAGCTCCTAAACTAATGAGCTGATTTTAATTTAGATTTTTTTGTTTGAATGTTGGCTTGATCGAGAGTATTTTTAGCTATAATCCAAGAAAATCGGTTCGGCCGTTTGAAAGTTATCAGCTCTTTTCTAGTTACTGTAACTTTCAATTGTTGGGGTGTTATAAATTTTTAACTTACACGAATTGTACTTTATGTATGTATTCTATCGCAAAGTCCGAACTACGGTGAATAGGATGTTTAATAGAACCTTAGATTTACACTGACATTAAATTTTACTAGTATAAGTAATCGTTAGTTTTGGACTTTTATCAGCATTCTATCGGTAAATCCTATAATTTTACCCGAACGTCTTAAATCTGCTGAGAGTCGGAATAATAAATAAATCCTAAACGAAATCCGAGCACTCCGACTCCACGCAGTCTTGTTTGCTTTACCCCTTAAAGATGCTTTTGTAAAGCGCGCAGCGAAGTTCGCGAAGATGACCTTCGTAGCAAAACAAAGAGGGTCGAGGAGGTAAAGTTGAATGAAGGGGTGACGGGGAGAGCCTTCTGGTGCAGCTCATTTATACAAACTGCTCAAATGCGAGTCGGATTCGAATACGAAGGGTGCCGTACAAGATATTTTAATATTTTATGTGCAAAACAGCAAGTTAATGACAACAGCGCCATCTATATGTGATTTAGTAAATTAATTTGTTCGTGAACACATTTCAATTTGCTGCTGCGGGATTTCAATTTAATTTAAATAATTTTTAATTTAATTTAAATAGCCCCACTACAAACAAGACCACCGGGCAGGCGTCCACTGCCCCGTGAGCTTCCACGTCCCGTATCAATGGTGCCTCCCAACGTAGGCATCGGTGACGACGAAGACGAAGATGCATCGGACATGACACCCCAACCACCGGATACGATAACCCACCCACCGGATATGGCACTACCAAGAGAGAGAGCCGACAGAGAAAATCCAGATGCCTCAAGGCCGACGTCCTCAGCCCATTAGGAAGGGCTGAAATTAATTATCCAGGTAGCAAAAACCTGTGAGGAGTGAGGACACGCCCGGGCAATGGAGGCTCGGCCTCGAGGCCCGTACCCCGATAGACTTTAGTTTGTCGAGAAGACACCACAAAAACATTTTAATTTATTTTTTGTGATGTTCAATAAATTCTCTGTTTTCAAATTTATTCCTTTATTTATTACTTGTGATATAAGACCCACCTACCTACCAAATTTCGTGATTTTAGGTCAACGGAAAGTACCCTGTAGGTTTTTTTACAGACACGACGGACGGACGGACGGACAGACAGACAACAAAGTGATCCTATAAGGGTTCCGTTTTTCGTTTTGAGGTACGGAACCCTAAAAACACTAAACGCCGACTACAAACTTTTTTAAGTTATTATTCGGAATGAAACCCTAGAATTTATCGAGTGAATGCTAGTAAAAGTCTGAAATTAACGATTTTCTCGGTTTTCTTTCAAATACTTGAACAAAACACAACATTAAGAATAGTAGGTACAAGTTACAATGCCGTACTGGAATGGGTTTCTCAATCTTCATTAACAGGGCTCTCTCCGTCACTTACTCCATACAATCGTAGCCCCAATTTCATTTGAATATTAAGCAACCAATGTCCATGAAATTTTGCAGACATATTCTAGAAACTATGAATATCTGTGCCTTGCTATTAGTTCCCGGAACATTTCTACAAAATTCCATTCAGGATGATTGGTTAGTATTCCAATGAGAGACCGTCATTGGATCGTATTGTTAACTGGAATCAGTACATCTCTTGGTAAGAACATGTCTTTAAACGTGAAACAAGCGCTGCTTTACACTGATATAACACTTTAGCAGCACAATTCTGTTCACTCTGATATAAATGTATCATAAGATAAGTAGGTGCCTACTTAGCTATTTCCCCATGTAGCTGTATCTGAAAATGAAAAAGTCAAGAAAACCCGTAAGATAATAATATATTGTTATTGGAGGGTGTAATTTATACTACAGACTACAGAGCTCCGCAGGTGATGAAGCGGCAATCATCGCTCAAATGGTTTCTTTATTACCTGTGAGGTGCTAAGCATAGTTTATTGTAGGCTAGATTGCTGTGACATAACACGGCCCTATCCATTGAACTTGTTTATTGCTTTTTAACCCCCAACCCAAAAAGAGGGGTGTTATAAGTTTGACGTGTGTATCTGTGTTTCTTTGTATCTGTCTGTGGCATCGAGGTCCTAAACTAATGAACCGATTTTAATTTAGTTTTTTTTAAAGGTGGCTTGATCGAGAGTGTTCTTAGCTATAAATCCAAGAAAATCACTTCAGCCGTTTGAAAGTTATCAGTTCTTTTCTATCTAGTTACTGTAACCATCACTTGTCGGGGGTGTTATAAATTTTTAATTTACACTTGTTGTATATTAATTAATTTATTTATCGACGCTTTCGTTTCATAAGCGTGTTGAAACGATTCTTTCTAGCCCTATTCAAATTTTGTGAGTAGGTAAGTGTAGGTGTACCTATATGTGGAGGACAATGTCCGAAACCACTGCACCTATTTGAAACTTCCGTTCACCATTTGAAAGGTAGGTACGGACACCCAGACGGATTAGTAACAAAATATACATATAAAAATAGGATGAAAAGGATTGAAAGATTTAATTTTAAAACTATAAATCCTATACCAAGGTAAATAAGAAGTAAGTATACCTACTCCTCCGTAACAACAGCATTCCAAACCAGTGGGTAGTAAACGGTGATACCTACTTGAGTATAAAACGCTAAAGCGAAGTAGCGTCCTTGGAACTTTTTTCAACTAACTTACCTACTAGAAATAAAATCTATTACTTTAGGTTAGGTGATATTATTTAACGACAGTTTTCACTTAGAATTTCATTTGGGAACAAAGTTTAGGAGCAGACATGCATTAGGGACGGCGCACATATTATTATGGCGGAGCGCAGCGCAGAGCATGCCCGTGAAGTTTTCTAATCGCGTTTTGTACCAGATAATGCGCGAGCACACGCGAGACTGCGCGCGGATGCGCGAGTATCCGCACGGATGCACAATAAATTGATTTTCTAAGATATTATGTCAATGAAGGATAATGTCGATAATATTTTAACTGTGAAAAATGCTCTGCGTTGCGCTCCGCCATAATATGTGCCCCGGCCATTACTCATCATCACTACATAGTATAAAACAAAATCGCTTCCCGCTGTATGTCCCTATGTATGCTTAGATCTTCAAAACTCGCAACGGATTTTGATGCGGTTTTTTTAATACATAGATATAGTGTTCGAGATGAAGGTTTATATGTACCTATAGGTAAATGGCTTATTTACAAAGCGACTTTATGCAATATAGCATTAATCCTTATCCAATTTAGTGCCTTAATTAATCATTGTACATGTAATATGGCCCTTTACAGCATGTAATTTAAATGAATATTTTCAAATATATTACAGACAGACTAGCTGTGCCCGCGACTTCGTTCGCGTGGAATAGTGACCGCGCTTTATATAGCCACGGACGCTCAGGCGCGAGGCGTGTAGTACGGTACTCTGTAAGTTAAAAATGTTCGCCGTGATTCTTAACTTTTTTATTTATGAACCGATTGACATGAAATAAACACTAAATGTTAAGTGAAGCTTACTACAATATATTAGTGAAAACCGTATCTAAATCGAATAAGCCGTTTCTGATATTAGCATGCACAAACACACAGACAAACAGACAAAAAAAATTAATTACAATTTCGGGTTCGGCATCGATATAATAACAACCCCTGCTAATTTCCATTGTACAGACACCACTTTTCTACAATTTTATTATATGTATAGATTTCAAAAAAAAAGGGACATTGCGTTTGCAGCGGTACCGGCCTGGAGGCTGGCGGCGCTTGCCTAACCTCAAAAGGAAACATATTTGTAGGTATTGTATAATGACAAAAACCGGCCAAGTGCAAGTCAGACTCGCGCACTGAGGGTTCCGTACTCGGGTAAATATTTTTTCCAACATTTTGCACGATAAATCAAAAACTATTAGTTATAAAAATAAATAAAAATCTGTTTTAAAATGTACAGGTAAAGCCATTTTATATGATACCCCACTTGGTATAGTTATCTTACTTTGAAAATTGATACACATTATAATTTTTTTTTAATGATGTAACCACTAATTCGCGGTTTTCAGATTTATTCCTGTTCTTGTGCTATAAGACCTACCTACATGCTCTATTTCATGATTCTAGGTCAACGGGAAGTACCCTATAGGTTTTCTTGACAGACACGACGGACGGACGGATGGACGGACACAGTTGAAAGTTGTTTTTTTTTCCAAAGAATTATACATAGCTAGTGTCACGGAATGATTTAAGAATTGTAACAATAGGTACTCTATTGGCGATTATATCCAAATCTGCTCAGGCATTTAGAAATGATGGTGGTATAAAGAAACTCACATACATAAATACATAGACCCTGAAAACAGTAGTACACTCCTTTGTTTGGGCAATCGTGTACCTACATAATAAAGAAGGACAAGGTCGAATGGTTCCAGAAGATTAACTAAAATATTTTGTATCCAGGACACCATTAACAATTGCGGACATATTATGCATAATGCATATTGTATCTAGTTCTCAACATAAAGCCGTTATAGTTCATTCGGTATTAAACGACTGTTAATATAGGAAACGGGTTACTATGAACTGGACTACAGCCAAAGGTACTTATTAGAAATGAGACAATACTAGCTTGGCATTTTGATACTGTTACAACATATCTCTACTTACCTACTATCACACTTAATATTATAAAGGCGAAAGTTTGTATGTGTGTGTGTGTGTGTGTGTGTGTGTATGTTTGTTACTCCTTCACGCAAAAACTACTGGACGGATTTGGCTGAAATTTGGAATGGAGATAGATAGTATCCTGGATTAGCACATAGGCTACTTTTTATCCCAGAAAATCAAAGAGTTCCCACGGGATTTCAAAAAACCTAAATCCACGCGGGTGAAGTCGCGGGCATCGGCTAGTGAATTATAATATTTATATCAAGCACTAAAATGCTTAGCTAAAATTAAATTAAAAGTTTAAAAAACCCCCGACACTAAAATCTCTAAAAAGTGAAAAAATAATAAAGTTGATTTCAAACTACGGAATATATTATAATATATGTATAAAATATAAAAAAATATCGCTCACCCTACTTTTAAAGAGGGCTCTCTCCGTCACTCGTTTCATACAATCGTAGTTCCAATTTCATTTGAATATTAAGCAACCAAAGTCCATGAAATTTTGCAGGCATATTCTAGAAACTAATATCTATGTCTGTGGTTTTCCAGATTTCTGTTAAAATATTCGGTTTCAAAGTTACGCGGTCTTAAATATTTTCATACAAATCTCTGAGCCCCTGTAATTTTAAAACTACATATTTTTAGAAAAATCTAAAACACCACAGACACAGATATTAGTTTCTAGAATATGTCTGCAAAATTTCATGGACTTTGGTTGCTTAATATTCAAATGAAATTGGAACTACGATTGTATGAAACGAGTGACGGAGAGAGCCCTGTTAAATCTAAGTGTGAAGAGTGACATTTAAAAGTAGGGTGAGCGATATTTATATATTATATTATATCTCCGTAGTTTGAGAACGTAAGTAAGTACGTGTTGGTTTAGGACCAGGTGTTCATGCCACGCGTTTCTGTAACTATTAATCTCAATCTCAAACGTCCGTTTGCCGATATCGTAATTGCCACAAACAGTCGCATGATAAATTGCCTAACAAAAATCATTTTCTAAGACTGACCAAGTCATCATCATCATGATCAACCACTCACACTTCTAAACAACACAACAATCACAGACACTTCTATTTTGTATAGAAACAGCTCAATCTGAGTACAATAGAAGAATAATAAATACATATAGCACATACAAGTAGGTACCTACAATAGAGGCATCTTTTTAACCGCGATTTAAAAAACGGACTAAAGAAAAACATTTTTTTTTTTTTCGCAAATAGATTCCATTCTATACCATTATTCTATGCCATATAAAAAGTTATATTTTAGTTATATTGTTTAATGAAGTCTATCAATGCCTATTATTAAGCGCTTTCTCACATCATAATATTATTTCAAAAGGAATTTATATTCTTCACGAAAATTCAACTCTACGTTACAAAAAGGTCGTGGCTCCACATTGTTTACAATTTTGCAGGCATTTTCGAGTAAATTCGTCTTAGGATTTTTTTAACCGTAATGTGGCGTTAAATGAACAAGCACAAAATTTCAGCGAATAAGTACTCGCTCATCCATAAAATAGACCTTCGTAATATTTATGAGCAGTCTGGGGTAGCGCAGATTAAAGATTAAATCAAACTTTTCACCATAAACGCTACTTTTACGACTACTAACTTTTCGATGACACTCACGTTGAGTTGTCTCGAACAACTCATCCCAGAGAAATCTCCAGATTAAACTAATTTCATCCTGAGGATCCTGAGACTCCATAGAATTGTTGTGATTAAAATTAGTTCGATCTCTTCTTAAATTTTTGGATTTGTTTCGAATAACTCAGCGTATATCTGAAGAATGTTTTGGGAAAATTAAGAATGTTCTAAGTACTAAATGTGAATACTCGGGTATTGCTGTACCCGACTGTTGCTCTGTTGTTGACTGTTGTTGTTTTTGTTGTGTTGTTGCTGTTGCTGTGCTCGGGCGACTGTTGACTAAATTCAAATATCATATACCTACATAAACAAGCAGGAAATAGTGGAGAGAATAGGAATAGACGTTGGCCCCCTAGTCGCAGGGCCCGGAGTTCTTATCACTTGATTTAATGGTGAAGGAAAATATCGTGAGGAAACCTGCATGCCTGAGAGTTCTCAATAATGTCCTCAAATGTGTGTGAAGTCTGCGAATCCGTACTTGGTCCTCTGAGAGGAAACCCGTGAGTCAACGATAGGATGACCATGATGACAAAGGAAACACATAAATAGACGTTTTATAATAATTAAATTTATAGGTAACGGTGGATTAAGCTCGTCGTCGTTAGCCTGCGGTTGTAGCTATCACTAAACGAACATTTATTTTTCGTGGATTTGACTCTCAGACCAATCCATGAAATAGTGAAATATAAATACCAGCGAAGATGTTGTATTCTCATCTTTTTTTTATTTAACTTTTTTATTAGGGTCTCCAACTTGATATACAGAACATATTTGGCGTTTTTTAGGGTTTCGTACCTCAAAAGGAAAATCACTTTCACTTTGTTGCCTGTCTGTCTGTCTGTCTGTCCGTCGTGTCTGTCAAGAAAACCTATAGGGTACTTCCCGTTGATCTAGAATCATGAAATTTGGCAGTAAAGGAATAAATCTGAAAACCGTGAATTTGTGGTTACATCATTAAAAAAAAATTAATATGTGTTTAAATTTTCAAAGTAAGATAACTATACCAAGTGGGGTATCATATGAAAGGGCTTTACCTGTAGAGTCTAAAACAGATTTTTATTAATTTTTCAGGGTTCCGTACCAGAAGGGTGCTAACGGAACCCTATTGTTAAGACTCCGCTGTCCGGCCATCCATCGGTTCGTCTGTCTGTCAGCGGGCTGTATTTAATCTGCAATCTACGAAACTCGTAATAAGATAGGAAAACGTGAACAGAGAGAATCACTTTGCACAGTTTTCATTTAATCAGGAAGTTCAATCTAAAGCAGCAACTCTAGGTACTGGGCCAAAGTTATGCAAAATGCCGTTACCCGAACGCTACCAGTTAACACTAAGTGATATTTGTTACTTGCCCGGACTCCGGACCAGGTGAAATACCTAATGGTTGTAACGAGGAAATTGCTTCTACTAACTTTACGGAAAAGTGGGTACCTAGGTGCTATTTGCTTGCGACGTGCGTCGGCCACATGGATTTGGGTTTTCTCTTTAACAAAAAATAGTCTATCTTATAATAGGGGTTAAAGTATGAAATTGCCGTTTTATTGTAATAGGTACTTCGAATTGACATAGAACCTTCATGGTTGAGATTTTTGAGTGAAACTTTTTTCATACTGTACCTATGTAGTTCTTCTTTTAAAACGTGGACACTGACAGTTGGCCTTGTCCACAAGTTCAAAGTCGCTCAATGTGCTATGGAGCGGGCTATGTTAGGGATCTCTATGAGGAACAAAATCCGTAACGAGGAAATCCGTAGGCGAACCAGAGTGACTGACATAGCTCAACAAATCAGCCAGCTCAAGTGACAGTGGGTAGGCCATGTCTGCCGCAGTGTTCTTCAGTGGAAACCACGTATCAGCAAGCGCAGTATGGGACGACCTCCGAACCGCTGAACTGATGAACTCAAAAAGATAGCTGGAAGTGGGTGGATGAGAAGGGGGTGGATCGTGTGTGGTAGCCCGCTCTTGGAAAGGCCTATGTCAGCCGTGGACGCAAACAGGCTGATTGTTTGATTGATAGCGTATAGACCACATCAGTCACCACTACGCCATCTAGGAAGCTTGTCAAACAGTAGGGACGTAATTGATACAACCTATTACGACTAAATTAATTCTTTATTAATTTCCTAACTAAATTAAAGTTTAGGTTTTGTTGTTGGTAATGTCTTGTGGTGGCCGCCATGCGGGCCATTACGATTGTGTAAGGCTTGTTGTACGCTACTTATTATTGCTGCACCATGAAAGAATTTACCCTGAAATGAAAAGGCATGACTTATTAATATTATACTATACGAGAAAAACTCATAACCTCTCAGGAACTTGGGGAAACTCTTGACCGCGTCAAAAGATAATAGCTCCAGTTATGAGAACTATTCCATGCCAGAGCCAGAGTTATTAAACTGTCTACGTAAGATAAGTTTTCCTAAGTTATGCCTACTTGACACACAGTTCATTCTTGGCAGTCCTTATTGGACCTTTTCCAAACCAAACAGTCATCAATCATTTTTTCCAAAGCAACTACGTTCAGTCTATTTTTTCGCGGGACTTAAATAAAAAAATGTTGGCAAATTTTCATGATAAGGATAGATAATAATGTGTACCAACCAGACCGTCTTTAACTTTTTGAGTCCAAGGTTTTGGCGTAGTCGTAGTCCCTGACACGGGAATAGTACTGCTGAACACAATTTGAATGCATAGCGTAATGAAAACGAAAATAAATAAAACCTTCATCATGCAGCACTCGCTTCTTACAAGTGTTAGTGGAAATTAAATCCTTTGTAGACTTGATGAGTCTTTTATACAATAAGGACCGAGGAAAAATACCTACGTCGTCTTGTAAACCCCTCACACATTCCGACATAAGGAAAGTACATGAGTTAAATACTTAGATACGTTTCTGCTCCAAAAAACCCTACTGCCTTTAGTCTTACACAAAGCAAAGCGACGGTTTCAGTTGATTTATTTTACGCGTGTTGCGCATACAAATTTAGGCACTTGCAAATTCAATACAGGTTTGGAACTAAATCCATATTCATAATTTATGAATTCGTAAGCGTGTCTGTCTGTCTGCTGCTTTCGTGGCATTGAACTAATGGTTTAACCGATTTTAGCGAAACTTGATACAGAAATAGCTTGCACCCTGGGGATAGGTAAGCTAATTAGTCTTGGAAAATCAAAGAATTCCCACAGATTTTTAAAAACCTCATTCCACATGCATGAAGGTGTTGGCACATTTACTTGGTACAGAGATAGTTTGCATTCTGGAGATGGACCTCCGACTTAGACTACTTTTTATACAGGAAAATCAGAGAAATCGCACTGGATTTTTAAAAACGTAAATCCATACGACGAAGTCGCGGGCATCATCTAGTTATAATATAATTGAAACACGACGCTACCTATGTCTACAGTTTTTTAATTAAGAAAGGAAACTTTTTCTCTTCATTTACTTTGGAGGAGTAAATTTGGACATTGGAGGGGTAAATTTGGATATTTTAATTGAAAGAATGATCCAAAATCGTTAATACTAAAATACTTTCCAACATGGTTAAGTGAGTCTTAATTAGAAAATTAATGTTTTATTAGGTACCTAAGTAAGTTGGATGCCCTAGGGATACTTAGCCGTGTTTCAAAGCGAGGTACGTGAGGGCGGAGAATAGTTTCCTCCAGAACAAGCTCAAAGGGCATCGGGCAAGGGAGGCTCTGATGCATTTATACCATATCTCGGAACTTCCGCTGACTTCCGGAATATACGCTGAGGATGAAAATGAGGGTAAAAATTCCATATGACGGGTATCCCTAAATCTTATGAGGATTTTTCCCCATTAACCAAAAAATAGGCATAGGTAGGTACCATCATAACTGAAGCATATCAAAAACCTGGTAGAGCCGCTTGGCATGAAGCGGTGCCGAACAGACAACAGTAGCAGCTTTGTGTCGACAGACAAGATCCTCTTTTGATCCCAGAACCAGTGAAGTTGCAATAAGATCCACGGTGGGCAGGTGGATATTTTTCTACCATAAAGCTCCATTCGTATAATGGCAGCTTTATTGCTACTACCATCTAGTCTATTAATTTTTGCTACTATACCATCTAGTATATATTTATTAGGTGGATATGTGAAGAAAATAATGTAATGACAAATGTACTTAAACGTCTTTATTGTAATGATTTCTTAACTGGCTACAACACATTCCTTAAGTACTAACTACAATCACCTACTTATGATCTTGCTCATCATTATAATATGCAAGCACTGACTGTAAATAGACTAACAGAAAATACAAAAAAATGTAATTTCACAGAAAAAAGAATACTTATTTTCTAGAATGTTCATTGTTCACGTTAATTAGAACGTTATTGTTTGAGGTACTCGTATACCTACACGAACGCTCCATACAATATTGACATCACAAGCAAAGAATTTTTTCAGTTTTTTTTTTTTTTAATTATATAGACTAGCGCTTGGCTGCAATCAGACCTGCTAGCAAGTGATGATACAGCCTAAGATGGAGCGCGCTTACCTAGAAGTTGCCTATTCACTCTTGACTTGAATGTACCCATATTATAGGTGGAAGGGAAAACTGACGCCGGAAGGGCGTTCCATATCCTAGCGGTTCGAATTAGGAAAGAATTTTCGGTCATTTACAATTGATGTTTATACATTATTATTAAAAAAGAGTTTTAAGATATCTTTTGGTTATGTGTACTAATAAAAAATATGAACAGGAAAATTTTGCAATAAATACTACCTATACATAATATGCCTACATACGCAGATTACTATTACCTGCAAACAAAGTATTATTTATTTATTTATATCCAGCGCTCATGACTTTGTCCGCGTGGACTTCACTTGAAGTCCCTATTTTACCCCTTTAGGGGTTTAATTTTCAAAAATCTTTTTTTAGCGGATGTCTACGTCATAATAGCTATATCTGCCATATTTCAGCCCGATTCATCCAGCAGTTTGAGCTGTGCGTTGCTATAGCAAGTCAGTCAGTCAATCAGTCAGTTTTTCCTTTTGCTATAATTAGACTACGTATTTGCAGCGCTTGTTTGAGATTTGACCCATGGTCATCGGGCAATTTTTATTTAAAGTCGAGTCCCAAAAGCTGATACATGCCTGAAGTACCTGAAAGCAAGCGCTTATTTAGGTCAAAGACTAAGCCTACTTAGCCATTCAGCGAGGCAATAATACCTGTGTATTGGACACTGTACCCATTACACATTAATGACCATAGATCATATTTTTAACCCCCGAACCAAAAAGAGGGGTGTTATAAGTTTGACGTGTGTATCTGTGTGTCTGTGTATCTGTCTGTGGCACCGTAGCGCCTAAACTAATGAACCGATTTTAATTTAGTTTTTTTTATTTGAAACGTGCTTGATCGAGAGTGTTCTTAGCTATAATACTCGTACAAGAAAATCGGTTCAGCCGTTTGAAAGTTATCAGCTCTTTTCTAGTTATTGTAACCTTCACTTGTCGGGGGTGTTTTAATAATTTTTAATTTACACTTGTTGTAGGTATTGTTAAATTTGTGTATATACGTTTATGAACTTAAATTTAGTATCAGAACACAATCTTTATTTTTTACTAGCTGATGCCCGCAGCTTCGCCCGCGTGGATTGGCCAGATCCCCTGCAGCATCAGGATTGAGGAGTTGGAATCCAATTTTTTTATGAAACAATGTCACAAAGTTCCTCTATCGATTAAAAAAAAAATTACGCAAATCGGTTCAGAAATCTCGGAGATTTCGGTGTACATAGGTAGAAAAACACAACTCCCTTTTCGAAAGTCGGTTAAAAAAGTAGCCTATTTTACGCCCTGGTCAATCCTCTACTTGTCTGTGAAAATCCCGTCAAAATCGGTTCAGCCGTTCCAAAGATTAGCCTTTTCAAACAGACAGACAGACAGACAGACAGACAGACAGACAGACAGACAGACAGACAGACAGACAGACAAAAATTTTAAAAACGTGTGATTCAGTGTTGGTATCGTTCAAATAACCATATGAGCTTAATATGAGGTAGTTATTTCGAAATTACAGACAGACACTCCAATTTTATTTATTAGTATAGATAATAATATAATGAAATCTCTATACTCTAGTGCTTCCGTTTTCTGCGGAACATGCTCGCAATATCATGCGCTGTGCTTGCGATGTTGATAGCCCGTAGCCCGTGACCCTGCAAATAATAAACACGATTAAGTCAGGAACTTTCACTTCCTAACATAAATTTTATTTATTGCTATTTCTACCGATACCATCCATGCATGCAAAAGTGTGTCTGTCTGTCTGCGTCTGTCTGTCTGCTGGCTTTGCACCGTCCATCCGTTTTACCGATTTTGACGAGAAGTGCAGAGAAAATCAAAGAGTTCCCACGGAATTTTTATACAACTTAAATCCATAATGACCACAGATAAGGACGCAGTTGCCGGCCTCACTTATTTGGTTCAGAGATAGCTCATCTTTATAGATATATGTAGATTACTTTTTATTATTCCATGAAGGGCTTGATTGACTATGTGATGTGGCTTACTTACTGCAGTGCACTAAACTATAAGGTTTTAAATGCACGAGATTGTAGATTACACTTGACAATTTTTTTTTATTTAATTGTAGGATGGTATCATATTATTATGTCATACCTTCCTACAATTATTATTAGCTCTTTATTAATTTAGAGTTCGCGGGTTCAAATTGAAAGAATACCTCGACTCGAAGAATAAATCTATAGGTAGGTCTAGAGTCAGACTATATAAAGCATTTGATGTTTATACATTATTAGGTAGATACATAGGTATTTACTTACAACAGCTTTGGCCCCTTTCTTGATAGCACCGATAGGTATTTTTGGCCTTGCTTCATTGGCACCGATAAATAAGGATAATACACCCAAAATTAATACAAACAGAGAAGTAAAATTCATTTTTACGGATTTAGTCACTTAACTGAACTTCTTCGAGATACAATTGTAAGTATGTACAAATTAGCATAATGGCTTCTTATATTAGTCGTGTGGCTGATAAGAAAGAGATTCTTTGAACGTGAATTCAAACGGGGACTCTCCCGTGCCCTGAGAGTCTGTTAACTTACTAAGCAATCGTGATTCTTAGTTTATGACGTAATATAATATTATATTAGTAACAAATTAAACTTGACCGTATTCACATTGAAACATTAAGTTCATACGCTTCTTTATCTATCTATGATAATGATAGATCAATTGTCTATCGTTAGGTTAGGACCATATTAGATGTACGTACCTACTTTTTAAGGCAGTTAGCTTGTATACAATAAAAAACCGGCCAAGTGCGAGTCGGACTCGCGCACTGAGGGTTCCGTACTGGTATTTTTTTCATCATTTTAGACGATAAACAAAAACTATTACCTATGCATAAAAATAAATAAAAATCTGTTTTAGAATGTACAGGTAAACCCCTTTCATATACTACTAAGATAACTATACACTTGGTATAGTTATCTTATTTTGAAAATTTAAACACCTTTTATTTTTATTTTTAATGATGTACCTACCTAACAATAAATTCACGGTTTTCAGATTTATTCCTGATGATCATGATTCTAGGTCAACGGGAAGTACCCTAGATAGGTTTTCTTGACAGACACGACGGAAGGACGGACGGACGGACGGATGGACAGACGGACAGACACACAGACAGACAGACAACAAAGTGATCCTATAAGGGTTCCGTTTTTCCTTTTGAGGTACGGAACCCAAAAAATATCTTCGTCTTGGTCAAAAATAATAATAATTGACTTTATATACGTACACAATGTTGTAAGTAGTGTAGTGTAGATAGCTCATTTTAATCTAATTTTTTTTAAACTAGGTATAAACTGCACTTGACATCACACCAAACAGGAGATGACGCAGCCTGGTGAAGCGCGCCTGCCCAGAAAGAGCCTGTTCCCTATCTTTTGAAGGTATCAAGGAGGTACCAATATTGTAGCTAGCGGGAAAAACGGAAGCCGGAAACCCCGAGGAAATTCTTTGATTTTCCGGATCCGGAATAAATAGTAGCATATGCCCGTCTCCAGCATGCAAGCTATATCTGTACTAAATATTCGTCCACTTGGATTTAGGTTCTTTATAAATCCCCTGGGAACTCATTGATTTTCCGTGACAAAAAGTAGCCTGGAATATATCTAAGCTATCTCTGTCTACAAACAAAAAATGGTTTAACAGGTGGACCGTGAAAACCTAGCAGACGAGACGAACGATTTTATAATAATCTTAGTGTAGATTACAAATAGATACATACTTTGTAGCCTATAATGACTTAATATGTAGCTAGATAACTCTACCAACAGTAGGTAGGTATGTGCATTTGATATTTCCCAACTGCATCAGGTATTTCCCAACTGCATTTAATTATGAAACAAAGGTTGATTGATATTAAAATTAATCAGAATAGTGGGGAAACCTTTTATAGGCTAAATACTATTAATTAAACTAGCGGCACGCTATGATGGCCGGTTTGACGTTTGTCCGCTCATGAAGTTCCGTATTAATTGATAACGACTTTGAAGGAAATAATTGTATTACTTTATTGACGATAGTGATGTGCAGAGATTCATAAATTTTATCGAATGTAGTTTTAGGTTTAGGACTCAAAATTTATTTATTAAATTGATTTCTTAAATGTATACAAGTGTAGAAAAATCAGTTTGCACCATTTAAGGGGTGAATGTACTTGTGAATATGAACAATTTTCACTATGTGGACAAACCTCTGAAATCGCAAAAAAATATCAATAAATTTTTTAAAATGGAATCTAATACGATCGTCACATAGGATCGCTGGCTAGCACAACTACTACCTCCGGCAAACTCGCGTCAATGCTCAATGCAAAACAAAGCAGTTTCGAATTGACGTTTTAATATGTTTCTTGTGTGCATATAAAGTATGTATATTCATTTTCGTTCAAATATTCAGTTCGTTCAAATAAATTAAATAAACATATACATTTTTGTTTTATTAAACCTATTTAATCAGGTACAAAAACAAAACTTAATTGTTTTTTGTTCGAGAATAAATTGACATTCCACATCACTATTGTAATGTGTCAAACCGGCCATCATAGCGTGCCGCTAGTGTAACTGTTAATTGTAGCCTACTACCCTAAGCAGCTGTTATAGCAAATTAAATTCAACATTAAGTTACCCATTGTTGTTCGATTTTCAATGAGTAGACCGACAGGTTCCCAGTAATAAACCTTATTTTATTATTCCTCTTTCCTCTACATTCTTTCCGATGCCACTTTTGGTCTAATTGGTTATAGAATAGAAACAAAAGAAACAAGTATTTTATTACCTAAGTAAATAAGTAATCCTCTATGTTGGTAAGTTTTAATTCTTGGTCTCATTTCTGGATTTTTTTTAAACATTTTTCAAAAAGTTAGTAAAAAGTTAAAAGTTAGTATGAACTCAAGTGAAAGCAGTCAATTGAGAGATCTTTGCTTTACTTGGCCAAATAAGAAGATATACTAGAGGGACTGGCCCAGCTCTAGTAGCGGAGCTGAAGTGGCCAAGTTTGAAGAACCAATAGACGTTGCGATCCTAAGGGTGAAACCTATAGAGCGCACTCTGACTTTGTTTAGACTTATAAAATAAAAAGAGACAGATATATATCTCTCACATAAATCTATCTCGTTTTAACCCAATCTGAGTCTGAGCAAAGTCAACGTGCGCTCTATAAATCTCACCAATTACGCACTAAGTTGCCAGGCGACTAGTCGACCGTGCGTATGGGTAAGATCGAAAGGTCTCAAGCGAGTCGCTGGAAACGGCTGGAGCACAAGCTAGAGCTAGGACAAATACAAACGGCCCTACGATGGTAAAAAGTAGTGTTGTTATGGATATCCATATCCGTAACCGAAACTATCGGATATCTGAAATAAAAAAATATCCGTAACCGTAACTGAATCCGTAATAAAAGTTTTGGATAGTTTCGGATAGGGCGGAGTCTAACTAAATACTACACTCGTACGAATTAACTGTGCACTCCGCTGGAATGCGACACCTTCATCAGTTCACATTTTACAGTTCCTTAAAAAATTAATATCCGTAACCGAAACTATCGGATAATCCGAAATAATTTAATATCCATAACCGTAACCGAAACCGATATTATTTTTTACCAATATCCATATCCATATCCGGATCCGAAATTATATATCCATAACATCCCTAGTAAAAAGTCATCGGTGCCTAGGTACATCATACGAGTGACCTATTAGTAAAGTGAAAGATTCGAGGATTCCATGCCAGTCTGTGGCATCGTAGCTCCTAAACGAATGAACCGATTTTAGTTTTGTCTTTTTTGTTTGAAAGGTGGCTTGGTCGAGAGTGTTCTTAGCTATATAATCGAAGAAAATCGGTTCAGCTGTTTGAAAGTTATCAGCTCTTTTCTAGTTTTCTTATAGAGGTTTTTGTGTAGGGGTTTTTAAAATTTGAGTTATTCAATTTTTACAAGTATAAATTAAAAATTTATAACACCCCCGACAAGTGAAAGTTACAGTAACTAGAAAAGAGCTGATAACTTTCAAACGGCTGAATCGATTTTCTTGGATTATAGCTAAGAACACTCTCGATCAAGCCACCTTTCAAACAAAAAAAAACTAAATTAAAATCGGTTCATTAGTTTAGGAGCTACGATGCCACAGACAGATACACAGATACACACGTCAAACTTATAACACCCCTGTCAATAAATGAACTTAGTATTTGTTCTAATAAAACCAACATGTTACCTACATAACTAGCTACTGTCACCGCCAAAATTAACAATATTGTTCGTCTGTCTGCCATTATATAGGGCTGTGTACTTGTGTAGACTTTTGCAAGAGAATGTTGAAGCCGGTGTCAGATATTGGTTTCCAAGTTGCGTTATTAACATGAAAGTAGCTTATATTCCCCTGCTCGTTTCTATAGCTCTATGAGATATTACATTCTAAACTAAGAATACTGCAAGGAAAATATTTATTCTGAAGTGAATTTTTATGATTAGTTTATTTCAGAAACTTATTATGTAGTTTTGTATAGATAGGTACCGTTAATATTATAAAAGATATGAATTTTTAGCCATTGTGTTTTTTGTGATGAATTTTTTTGTATATCTCTTGAGCTGTCCCAGCCGCGCTGATTATTCCAAACCCCTTTTTCTGAAAGGTAAAAAATAATTACAATGAGGCCTCTTGACCAAATTTTAGCCACGGCAGTGAATCTCAGCGGAAACTAGGCAATTTCATTACATATACCGGTGTAATGCAAAAACTTAGCGATAATATTATTATACTACATAAAAACAATTCAATACCAATAACCATTTGGCTTAGCCTCGTATTTTTTACACCAGCAATGTATAGCCACGTATAGCTAAAACTCGAGGAGGCGGCATTGGTCCCTATTCATATAGGTAACCTACACAACGTTCATTGACCTCTAGCGTTAATCAAATGTTTTATTTGCAATACATTGCGAACTTTTGAAAAATACCGGACTTCTCGAGATCTCCTTCACTCTCATAGTCCAATAGGTTAGCGATCCGACATGACTGGAGACTGGTGAGAGTCGGTGGTGGTATGTATATGAGAGTGGTGCGCCGATTTACGTTGTCTACCTACTTATAATAAAATCGATAGTTATTTATAGATATAATTTACCTTATTCGTACCTACAGTTTACATTACTCGTACCTACATCACATAGGGATATAATATCTACTCATGTGCCTGCAGGCTGCATGGTTAGTGTGCAAGTGGTGTGCAATCAATACCAGCGTAATAACATGGTTGAACCAATATCATCAGTATTCAGTTGCTTGATAGGCCATCATAATCTCTATTTCACGATACGATATATCATGCTAATATTGAACCAAAATGTAAATCGACCGTCCATATTTTGCGACAATCCGTAGTGTGGTGTTTACCTTCACCCATCGTTCATGTTTATTGTTTCTACCATTTCTAGCGTGTCGAATGTGTTTGTAAACGATCAAAAAAACCGGACAAAGGCGAACTAAAATCGCGTTGAGACAATAATTTTGATTTATCATGTTATTTTAAAACAATTTAGACTTCTTAGAGGTTTTTCTGTAATTTAAAAAAAAGTTAGGCTCAGTAGTTCCTGTAGTCTCAATAAATATTTGAGACTCTTACAATAAGCCCTTTCATTTGATATACCTACCACCCAGGGTATCGTTTGTAAAACTTTATAGACCTATAATTTTCTAATTTGCCCCTCAAAAATGATCCCCATATTCAAAAATAATTTATTTACATTTACAGGCAGACAGACACAAGAGTGATTCTAGAAGGGTTAGGTTAGGTTTTTTCATTCGGACGTACGGAACCCTAAAAAAGAGTCCTACAATATTGGGCCACTGCGTGAACGTAGGTTCATACTAGAATTGTCACTAAATCTAAGCACTTACAATAATTTTGCCCCCTTTCTTGATAGACTTTACATTGACTTTTGGGTCTGCTTCACTGTGGCCGACAAACAACGCAAGCACGGCCATTATAAAAACAAATATAGCTGTGAGTTTCATTATAAGTTGTTTTAAATCTTGTAAAAGGGTCAATCACTCTTCTATAGGCGTGCAGCCAAGTAAATGATAAATGCTGATGACTGCCCAGCATTTAAATGGCATTTATTTACATCGGGGTTTTTACGAACCTTACAAATTGCTCTGGGGCACTCCTGCCTAGATGTACCCCAGAGATTACTAATTTTAAAAAAATTTTTACTTAAAAGGTAATTAATAAGCCATCATAATTTATTACCTTATTAGTTAAACAATTAATGGGTAAATGACCTTTCCGAATATACCTAGGTAGGTACCTAAGATTTGAGTCCCTCGATCATCCACTACCCATATTATTATAAATGTTTGTTTGTTTTCCAATCACGCCACAACGGAGCACATTGATTGACGTGAGTTTAAAGATCCGTACCCCTTAGCATGGGCAGGAGAGGATTTATCCACCGATTATATCCACTGACAGGGGATAAAACTTGTCCACCAGTCTAAGCACAGCTACAGGAGAGAGGATAAGTTTAATGCCGGGAAGATTGCTCTAAGCAATAAGGCCACCTTTGCGTACAATTATTTTTAGGTTTTAGTTTCTCTGTTTTGTCTTGATTATTTCATGTTTTGTGTGCGATAAAGTTTTATATCTATCTATCCACGTGGACGAAGTCATGGACACCAGCTTGTTAACGATAGATAGGGCGTATATGATCCTATAGGGTTTTAAATTATATTGTACTTACTAAATACTACATGTCCTATGTACTACGGCGGCCAATCTCCATAGAGATTAGCCAACTGCGCGTGAGATATTATTATAGTGCATAAATGTGTGCGCAAACACACGTGCACTCTCCATTCCCTCACTCTCATAGTCCGATGGGACGGAAATCCGACACGACCGGACTTCGGAGAGGGATCAGGCGTAGGACCGACAGCTTTACGTGCTCTCCGAGGCACGGGGCTGGGCTGCAACACCGCCAACTTCCTAACTCTGGGCTGCTAGGTACTGAGAATTTTTTAACAGAAAAATCCCATGCCTAATTAATTTTTTGGCCCGAGTCGAACCCAGGACATGTTATCTGCTACATAGTCGAACATGCTGACCACTAGACCAACGAGACAGTTACACTACATACCTACTGTAGTAATAGCACAGGCAATAGTGACGAATTGTATTAGCAAAAGCTCGTTAACACTTAACATTGACGAGAGTAGATCAATCACAGCCTAGATCGTTGATCAATGAATGAATAATTAATACACAACTTTGACTTCAATCTAATATCTTTTAACTAACAGCTATAATGCACACTAATAATATAAATTCGTAAGTGCGTCGGTCTGTTACCCTTTAACAACCCATGCACTTAACCTTTCTTTTAATAGGTATAGAAATCTTTGATCGGCCGTAAGTAAATTACGACGGATACATTGATAACTATTATTATTTACCAACTTATGCCCGCGACTTCGTCCACGGTCCACGTGGACTACACAAATTTCAACCCCCTATTTTACAGCTTTATGGGTTGATTTTTCAAAAATCCTTTCTTAGCGGAGTCCACATCATAATATTGATAGATCAGACAGTCTTCAGCTTTTCTCTCGTTGATAGGTATTAGGACTAGTCCAGTAATTCTGTAATATGAGATGGAAAGTTTTCAGAATGTTATGCAAATTGGTGGTTTTATAGATTTCGATGTGCTCTTTCCGAATTTTTATTTTGCCACCTCGTACCTTTGCCGCTCGCGCCGCCATCTTGGAAAAATGGCGCCCAAAAACAGTTTTTTCACGATAACTTCTTTCCCACTCATTTTACGATAAAAATGGCTATGTAACAATTAAACTAGAGACAATTTCCTACAATTTGTGTAGTCATTTTTTTTTGTAGACTCAATAGTTTCAGCGTACGAGCGCCACAAAGCCCACTCCAGCACTCGTTTTGGCTAAATAACTCATTTCCACCCCACCATGTGGTAGAGTGAGTGGCGTGATTTTTTTTTATGGTATCTCAAGGAGCCGGTAGTCACCTTCAATTTAAGCCATCAGTTTGACCAGAGAATACTAACACTCTTCAGAATTCTGCTCGAGATAAGAGTAAATATACTGCATCGCAGTTTCGATCTCACGTGCATATGAGCCTTTTTTTTGGGTTTTAAACCCAAAAGATGCCCATGAGACCTTATTACTAAGCCTCCGCTGTCATCCGTTTGCTTGCCCGTCTGTCCGTCTGTCTGTAAGCGTGCTGTATCTCATGAACCGTAATAGGTAGAAAGTTGAAATTTTCACAGAATGTGTATTTTTATTGCCGTTATAATAACAAATAATAAAAATTTCAAAATGGCCGTCATGAAATAAAAATAAAAAAGAGCATTATTTCTTGTATTATGGTACGGAACCCTTCACATAGGAAGGGTTCCGTACGGGCAAGTACGACGGGCAAGTTGGACTCGCACTTGACCGATTTTTCGGTGTCTCGAGCATGTTTATAATGTGGTCGCAGTCAATACACAATATCGCAATTCGTGCATGAAAAATTTTACCTCGCACTACAAACTAAAAAAATAATAAAATGGGTCAAGTGCAAGCCCAACTCGCACACGAAGGGTTCCGTACCATCAAACAAGAAATAACATGACTTTTTTGTTTTTTTTTTCATGTCAGCCATTTTGAAATTTTTATTATTTGTTGTTATAACGGCAATAGAAATACACATTTGCTTCAGAGGTTTCAGTATTCGGCTAATACATACTACAGAAATAGATGTAAGTACGTTAAATTAATTAAGTGGACTACCCATTGAAGTCTATTTCAATGGGACCCAATATGATTCTATGACAGTTCTATATAAGTACATCTATTTACTAATGAATTTATCATGTAGTGGGCAATCCACTACTGCGTAAGAAGATATCTTATAGTAGGTAATGCGTAGCTCAAAGGGAAAACGCAAAAGCGTTTAATAGGCCGATAGTATTTTTTTAGACTTTTTGCACTAAGTATATTAAATCATGACTATGATGCATAAAAATAAATAAAAATCTGAGGCAGTTAGGTACAATCACTTGCATATTATATTAATAGAAGTTTTATTTTAACTTTATAAATTGCCATCGTACATAGATATGAAGAATAGAATGATCATTACTAAAAAAAATTTTTTAAATATTTTTTTCTTAAATAGGTAATTAGCTACCAAAAAAAGTAAAAGAAAGAGAACTTTAAAGCATCGAAAAAAAATAAAAACACAATTATTTTTAACAGGTTTTTTTATTGATACATTTATTTATCACTTTCCAACATGGTTTTCCAACCATGCTTTAATTTTTTTATAACATACCTATCCAAAATTAAAATAAATTACAGTTTAAAGCATCGAAAAAAATAAAACTACTTTTTTAACAGGTTTTTTTATTGAAACATTTATTCCTTTGATTCCTTTATAAGATAACTATCCAAAATTAAAATAAATTACAGATTGATTTCAGCCAATAAAAATTATATAATGACAAAGAAGACTAAGTACCAACTAACTATAAGTAAATTAAAAATAATATCAGTTGTGTCTGTTGCGGATATGAGAGTATATTTCGTGAGCTGTCCCTGCAGCGCCAGCTACTCCAAAACCCTTTCTCTGAAAAAAAACAATAAGACATTAATTTAATCTCATCATTATATTAAAAAAAACCTGTGGTCCATATTAAAAAAAAAGTCCACTGATGAACATGTTTTTACATGAGTTCTATTACACCGGACAGAGTCAGCAGAGTGGTGGCGCATAATTATACAAGGTGTAACCATAACGCTAGCAAAAGCTTAGGATTATTATTACACTACCGAAATACAATCCTATACCTACCAATAACCGTTTGCCTTATTTTGCAGTTTTAGTGATTCAGTATTTTTTAAACCCACAATGTATAGCGTGCAAAGCTTGGGTTAATGCCCCACCTACGACACGGCATTGACTCCGAGTGACCTATTTACGGAACGTTCGCTAACCTGTAGCGTCAGACAGATGTTTTATATGCAATATATTGTGAACTTTTAAAAATGCAGGATTTTTTTTAATCGTGTTTTTTGTGGTACCTTATCAGTAATCACTAATACATACTATCAGCTGTCTTAGTTTTTGCTAGCGTTTTGGTAATTCTTTTTATAATGAATGAATGAAATATTGTACACCAAAAGAGGAATGCAAGCAAACAAAAATAAACATAAAAATATAATAATAATCCATAAAAAAACTTTTACATAAATTGAAAAAAACTTTTACCGAGAGAAGAAGCGATAAACAATAAAAATTTTAAAAGTTAACTATTTAAATGTGATCATTTTGAAGGTGTTTCGTGAGTAGCTTTCGGTTTTGTCGTATGAAGGTTAGATCAAGGCACTCGTATCTAGAATATTATTTTGATTTTTGAAACAGTAGTAAAGACTGAAGTGATTAGGTAAGTCTGAATGCTTTGAAATTGAAAAAGATTTTAATCGGTCCACGGTCCAAAGGTTTTTGCGAGATGATATTATGGACACTTTAATAAAATTTACTGTAAAACTTACAATAATTTTGCCTCCTTTCTTAATAGCGTTTACATTAACTTTTGGAGCCGCTTCGCTTTGGCCGACGAATAGCGCAAACACTGCCATTATGAAAACAAAGATGGCTGACAGTTTCATTATTATTTATTATTTTATTTTATTTTTAACAAAATTACAGATCGTACACTGCAAGCTTACGTTCAAGACAATGTTAGATTCTTTATCGTACCCGCTATTTAAATGCCTTTACATTTTCCTCGCGGTACGTCGTCGTAAGGCTCTATAACGATTCTGGGGTTCTCCCATTGAATACCAAATACATTGAGGCTGCACATTTGTTAATGTGTTTTTAATAGTATATTTTTAAATAAGTACATTGATTGCTATATTCTTAAACAAGATGATGCCCCCAAATTCGTCCGCGTGGATTTAGGTTTTTAAAATATCCCGTGGGAACTCTTTGCTTTTCCGCGATGAAAAGTTGCCTATGTCAATTTCCGGGACGCAAGGTTACTCTGTACCTTTCAACGGATAAGAGATATGAATCTCGTGGGAACTCTTTAATTTCCCGGGATAAAAAGTAGCATTATGTCCGTCCCCGGGATATAAGCTAACTCTGTACCAAACATCAAAATCGGTTAAACTGTTGGGCCGTGAAAAGCTAGCAGACAGACAGACAGACACACTTTCGTATTTATAATATTAAAAAGTAAGTATGGATGAATTGATATTTAAGATTTTTTAAATTAAAGATTTATAAAGCACAAATATTTTAAGTTAGGCCATATTATAAGATTGTACGTTTTGTAAAGCGATACAATCATGATATAGGCCTACTTACAATATGAATATAAATTGAGAGATTTTAAAATGTAATATAATACCTATAATTTGCTGTATCTTCCTACCATAAAGGAAGAAACAGACACGATTTATAGCACATAAGTTTGCGCCTATACGTATGATTCTGAAAAAACTTTATACGGAAAAACGCATTTTCACTTTCATTATCTCACTCATTTTAAAAGAAAAAGACAGTTTTTCCTGAACGTTTTCATAGATTATTTTGATGCCTATCTAATTATTATTTATAGCCAGACCCATAATTATTATTACCGTCAAATTAAGCTTCCAAACGCACCCAGTTCTGAAAGCCCACAAAAAAAATCCATTTGCTCGATTCGGTTTTGCATTATTCATATTACGCGATAACCACGTCCTTCGCAACAATTTTGTTCAAATATTTTAAAATATAAATTCTTACTCTATGTGAATTTTGAAAACAAATAAAACAGAGCTTTGAAACTTTTAAAATTTTTGTGAGCTTCACAACCTGAGCAGATCAAAGTTTTTCCAGACAAAGAAAAACGAGAAAAACCCTAAGCTTGCCTTTTTGTTTAAAAATAGTTTATTAGAAGTACCTATTAAGACTGTATAAGGCATAGATGTTGTATATCAATGTAATGTAACATTAATATGTGGGAGAACCCAAGAGTTACCACTGCGTAGTAATTCGTGAATGCCAAGAATTTAGAATTCAAGAGGAAAACGCAAAAGCATTTAAATAGACAGTACAATAAAGTGGAAGTATCATTTTCTTGCTTGAAGCGTTCATAGCAAGTAAAGCTAATAGTTAAAATCTAAATAAAAATGAAACTGTCAACTCTTTTTGTGTTTATAATGGCAGTGCTGGCTTTGCTAATGGGTCACAGCGAAGCTGCCCCAAAAGTCAACGTAGGTGCAATCAAGAAAGGCGGCAAAATTATTGTAAGTTTTATAAATTACTAGCTGATACCCGCGACTTCGTTCGCGTGGTTGTAGGTTTTGTAAAATTCCCGTGGGAATTTTTTTGATTTTCCGGGATAAAAAGTAGCCTATGTGCTAATCCATGGTATAATCTATCTCTATTTTAAATTTCAGCCCAATCTGTCCAGTAGTTTTTGCGTGAAGGAGTAACAAACATACACACACACACACATACAAACTTTCTCCTTTATAATATTAAGTGTGATATCATTATTAGATATATTAGAATCTTAATAGAATAATAATATTTCTAATTTTTTTTTTTCAGAAAAAGGGTCTTGGAGCGATCGGCGCAGCGGGGACAGCTCACGAAATTTATTCTCAAGTTCGGAACAGGCATAACTGAAAATTAAGTTTAGAAAACTTTTCGTTATTAATTAATATTAATAATTAATGTATTATTATTATCAGTTATCACTGCAACCATTTATTAATAATAAATTACCTCGTTTTATGTTAACTGCCAAAACATTGATTAAGGACTTAATAAAATGTAATTAGAAAGCTACTCTTTATTTTATTATTTTTGTTTTCCTACCTTCCATTTATTTGTGAACGATTTTTTAATCATCTATTTTACGATATGGCAAGCAACGACCTCTATCAGAACATTCCGAACAAAAAATTTTGCGAGCCGCAGCCTGCAACTCGTCTTTGCTTACAATCGGTACAACTTGATGTCCAGTAGATGTCCAGTGTTATGATGATTATGACAACTTTATAAAACACGACTTTTAGAGTTCCTTACCTCAAAAGGAAAAAAGGAACCACTTTTTTGTCAGTCTGTCTATCCGTCTGTCGGTCTGTCGTGTCTGTCAAGAAAACCTATAGGGTAGGTACTGCCCGTTGACCTAGAATCATGTTTGGTAGATAGGTAGGTCTTATAGCAAAAGTAAAGGAAAAAATCTGAAAACCGTGAAGGTGTTGTTTACATCACAAAAAATTGTGTTCATGAACAAATAAAATTAAGTAGTATTTTCAATTTTCAAAATAAGATAACTTTACCAAGCGGGGTATCATATTATGAAAGGGCTTTGCTTATGTAAACTGAAACATTCAAAAGATTTATTTTCTACTAGCTGATGGCCGCAGCTTCACCCGCGTGGATTTAGGTTTCTAAAAATCCCGTGGAAACTTTTGATTTCCGAGGACGATAGTAGCCTATTTGAATAGCCCGTCCTCGGGATGCAACGTGTTTCTGTACCACGTAGAAAACTTAAACGGATGATCCTTTAAAAACCCCAGGGATCACCAGGATTTAGGATTCCTACAGCATCAGGGTTAGGTCAACGATAAAGTCTTTACTTGGTATAGATACCTTCTATATCAATTTTCAACATCAATTATATCAACAAACCGACAAATCGGTCATCCCGATAGAGGAAAGGGCAAAAATCAAATGAAAATATTGGATCATTGGCTGTGATTCTTTATTTACAGTTTTTATCAATAGTATATGTTATATACACCAGTAGGTACCTATAAATCAATTACTGATGTGCATCATTTTAAGCTTCAAGGCACATTATAGAAAGACAAAGCGAAAAGTATTTTCTAAAATGTTGCAAAGTAAAGTGAACTTTAAGTCCGGGAACAAATCGAGCGAAATTCCGCAAGCGGAAAATTGCACATGGAATTCCGCAAGCGAAAAATCGCGCGTGAGATGAAAGAGCGTGTGGTAATTCTGTTAGATGTTTCGTACGCTCCATCGCGTATATGGCGCTTTCTACTATAATAATTATACTACACACGCAGGCAATTAGATAATGGGGATGATGCTTATGTCAAAAATAATTTATTTCTTGGTAATAATTAAATAGAGTGTCTTCCAAAATTCGTAAAATCCACATTAGATGCTAGTTTAAGTTTGCTAACCGTTTTAACAGGGCTCTCTCCGTCACTCGTTTCATACAATCGTAGTTCCAATTTCATTTGAATATTAATCAACCAAAGTCCATGAAATTTTGCAGACATAATCTAGAAACTAATATCTGTGTCTGTGGTATTTTAGATTTTTCTAAAAATATGTAATTTTAAAATTACAGGGGCTCAAAGATTTGTATGAAATTTTCAAGACCGCGTAACTTTGAAACCGAATATTTTAACAGAAATCTGGAAAACCACAGACATAGATATTAGTTTCTAGAATATGTCTGCAAAATTTCATGGACTTTGGTTGCTTAATATTCAAATGAAATTGGAACTACGATTGTATGAAACGAGTGGAAACGAGTGACGGAGAGAGCCCTCTTAAATTATCTATTTAAACTAAAAGAAGTACGTCAAATTAGGTCAAATATTATGACGTCACATCTGTGAATTTCATACAAGCTCCCTTACTAAGCGAGTGTTTTGACGTTTGATAAAAAGTCACTGATTTGACTAGTAGTCATCATCCCTATTGTATATTCGATTCTGCCGCAATATGCCTTGAGCTTTCGTAGGTAATTCAACGAGCCCTACAGTTTATCCCTTGCGTCTGTCTCGGATGTCACTGTAGATTGTGTGAACCGTCCCAACAGCTTCTATCACTTCAAGGCCCTTTTGCTGAAACAATTATAATATGGTTTACTTAATTATTATCTATAACTTGTAAGTAACTTAATGTTATTAGGGTTCCGTACCTCAAAAGGAAAAACGGAATACTTATAGGATCACTTTGTTGTCTGTCTGTCCGTCCACCCGTCAGTGTCTGTCAAGAAACCTATAAGGTATGGAATAAATCTGAAAACCGTGAATTTGTGGTTACGTCACAGGAAAAAAAAACGTGTTTCAGTTTTCAAAGTAAGATAACTATACCAAGTGGGGTATCATATTATGAAAGAGGTTTACCTGTACATTCTAAAACAGATTTTTATTTATTTTTATGCATAATAGTTTTTGATTTATCGTCCAAAATGTCGAAAAATTACCCGAGTACAGAACCCTAAGTGCGCGAGTCTGACTCGCACTTGTCGGTTTTTTTCCTATAATTCTAACTACTGTTTTTACTTACAATAATTCTACCTCCTTTTTTAATAGCGTTCACGTTGACTTTTGGAGCCGCGTCGCTGTACCCAAAAAACAGAGCAAATACAGCCATGACAAAAATGAAAATAGCGAACAATTTCATTATTTTGAGCTTTTTTAATATTTTTGTAGCAAAATCCAGTTCAGTATATTATAGGCTTCAAATCTGAACAACAATGTACCTGTACAGTACTATCAGCCACAATTTAAATGCTTTAAAATCAATTTACATAATGTTTTCCTCCTAAAAAGATCGCCACGGGGCCCTTCCATGACAAATGAAACCCACTTCAAGATGTACTTAGATTTACGACTATATCGTGATAAAATTACTCAATTTTATTTCCTTTTGTAAGCTTGGCCCATATTAATTATCTATAAAACATAGTTGGCGCCACTCAAATCATAACATCATATTAGAAGGCGTCATTGATTGGCTGAAGTTGTTCAACATCTGATCGATAAACGTACTGTATATAAAATTCTTATAGTTTTTAGTTGATGAATTGTAGCATAATAAAGGATAATATTTGTAATCAATATATAAGATGAAAACATCTTTATTACTTAGATGATTTGTGAAACGAGCTTGATGATTTGTATATTAGTCACTAAGTTTATTCATTGTACAATTTGGATTGGCCGATAACGATAAGATAAAAAGGGGAGTGGCTAATAAACGTGGAGAGGTTACCTGTAAGAGTGGTTTTAAAACGACGACATTCAAAAATATACTAACGTAAGAGGAACAACATTTATTTGACACAAATGTAAAAGTTAATAAATTTAAATATGAAATAAAAGTGTAATAATTTATCATAAAGATTGTGTTTGTGATTTCGTCAGACCTTACCCAAAAGGTCAGAAGAGGGACATCAAGAAAATATAATATTTTCTTGTCACGCTCACGACTCAGAGAAACAAGTGGAAATATACAGAGGAACGAGAAAGAAGTGGAGGTCTAGTAGACCACAGACATTTTGGAGCACAAGGCCAATATTTGGGCCTCAATATATCAAAGTACCTAGTCATGGCATCAAAGGATTTCTGGATAAACGGGTAGGATCTTTCCATGATTTTATTTTTATTGATACCTATTAATGGTAATTTTTTTTTATTTGTGTGGGTTTTCGTTTTGTTTGTTCTACATTTAGTTATCATTTTGTTAGAAAGCTTTGCTCCGAGTTGGAATGGAAATTATATAACGTTATGATACCTAGAATTACCCACATGTTTATAATTCATCTTGTATATTGGTTATACAAATGCGATCGACCTTCAAATTGTGGTTTAAATAACATTGAGGTATTTAGAAGGCTTATTTTACAATGAAAAATGAAAAATGTTTATTTACAAAATACAGTCTTGTACAATTTTCCTGTGTCTGTGTGGTGGTACCCGCACTAGGTTATCCTGTATCGTGGGTACAATGGAATAGATAGTGAACATAGTGTTAAACAATATAAAAAGTGTGGTTTACTTAATGATGGGCGTTATTGTTACTTTTAAATAGTTTTCAGGATGTATCTACTATGTCCTGCCGGGGTTTTATTTCTCATTAAATGATTTCACAGGTGAATATCTCACGGAACGTGGTATTTCAATCTTCACACTTGTAATCGTGTGCCGAATTAGTTTGGTTAAGAGTTACGATAGGGATTTATTTTCACATAGTGGTTTTGTTTTACGGAAGGTAGGTTCTGGATTTAGGTTCAATCGTTTGCTGCACTCATTGTATAGATAGATGTTTTCCTTTTTCTAGCACACAGTGACGCGATATTATCACACAGCACTCATTGGGCATCTTGAATGTTGTTTTGTGAAATTATTATTTTTTGTAAACCGCTTTGGGATAAGGTAGAAAAAGTTACATGAAATAGCTTTTCGTTTTACGCCTGCCAGTGAAATAATCCGTCTCTACTTGTAATGGTTACTAAGTGATTGGGGATATAAAATGTTAATTGATAAAAATGAAGGTGATCCGTTGTAATAAAGTAATAGTGACCAGGGTTAATAAATTGAGCATTTTGAGAAATATAAATCCTAAAATGGGTGTAAAAGTAGGTTTATCTTATCTGGTTATTCTTTAACTAAATTTAAAATTATGGTAGGTAGGTAGTCAGATAGTTTTAAAATACGGGGTGCATAAATAAGTGTTTTTTTTTTTTACAAAAGTGAGGAGAAATGTTTTCATTTATCTATTTTTACCACTTGAAACGCGTAATGTTTGAGTTTCAAACATAACTTTGCTGATAACAGCTCACCATGAACAACCCATGGCCGGCCCACTACTGAGCAACAAGTGTCTCCTCACAGAATGAGAAGGGTTTAGGCCGTAGTCTACCACGCTAGATAACAGCTAATTTACTTTTAATACTGGCACAATAATTTGAGTACTACGAGTAGCAGGTAGGTATAGTATATGGGCAGCGGGGTTTTTTTTTTTTTGTTTACCTGTATTCACGCAATTAACTGTGTACTGCCGCATTTAAATGCAATATGATTTTGTTTTTATTGGATTAACATCGCTTGGCGGGTTAAATTCCTGGCAAATGTTCTATTAAAATTAGAGTAAGTTTTTTTTTAATGGTAATATACCTACAGTACTGCCCTTAGGGCAGGGCGCGATTATAAGTACCTACTACCAAAATACTATTTTCTTTGTTGTACGAAAGAAATTTTAGGCAAATATCTTTGCACTACGCTCGCGTTTGTGGCATGACATTATCCCAGAAATATATTTAAAAAAATTTTCACGCTCGCTTGACTCGCTTCGCGATAGTTCAGTTTCGATATGCATTTAGTTAACGAAACTCTCAGGAAACCACGTTTGTTGTGCTCTCGAAATTGATCAGTCTGTTTGATAAAATCGAAATGCGGTGCCTTATAAATTTCGCTTAGGAGCGCCGGTAGTATCTCATGATAATATGAATAGTGATCATAATTTTTTTTTTAGGCTGATTAAGCATTGAAGGTTTTTCGGCTGGTCTGGCATTTCGCCTGATTTTATGTTTTTGCTTATTTAGCGCGTTCAGGAAAGCTTTGACAACGTTTTATAACATGAGTATATATATATTTTTTTTGTTTTAGTTACCGAAACAGAAAAAAAAAGCATTAAAGATGTGGGACCGAGGGATAAATCTAGTGTGATTTTTGGTTGGATTATGAAGTTGTAGTTAGGGTATTTAAAATAGAAAGATTTCAATTGTAGGAAATGATGTAAAACATGTTGAGGATAAGTTGTGTAATAAAGTCGATAATTCACTTGTTGGATGTCACGCGATCTATTGCGAGGAGGAATCTTTTTCTTGTCTCTGTTTTTATAAATACGGTGTTCTGACGGGTTTTTTATTTACGTCTCGGATTATTGAATACTTTCGGTGTTTGATTGGACGGTTAGAGGTTGCAAAAGCAATCGCCCTCTAATTAAAACATTTATTTAGGCATTAGTTCAATTTGGATTAAATCTCGCGAAAAGCCACGGTGGCTGTCTCTCGCGCGTCTTGGAAAGACATTCCTAATGCCTGTTTTTCTGAGGGAGGGATGCATTATCAAGTGAGATGAGCTGCAATGTTTGCGGCTGACTATTTTGGAAAATTTGCAATCGTGGCAAGTGGAGTAAAGTTTGACTAAGCTATTTAATGAACAAAGTATATAATGGATTTGGTGAATGGTTATATTATATAACATTTTGATAAATGGATGAATTTGAAGAGTGTATGTATGTGGTTGATGCACATTTGTTTCATATTTTTACTTAAGTTATAAAGTATTACATTTGGTGAGTAGTTATTTATATTTGGTAGGGTAGGTTTGATAAACAGGTAGTTATCTTGATTAATAAGTGAGTTATCATTTTATAAATGCGTACTTTAATGTTTGATGAACTGGTATACTTGATAAATGTGCATATTTTCATACTTCAAAGACAAGTTGTACCTATTAGTTTCTTCAAGCTTTTAGTTGCTGATAATTATATTAACATTCTTTAGAGCGCATGTCCTATGGACGAAATCGTTTATACATACTTTCACTGTTTGAAATGTTACAATCATAAAGATATAGTTATGACTAGAGGGGGTCATAGCTTGTTGCCGCTCTTGTACATCCATGTGTCAACTAGGTATTGTTATCTCAGTATATTTCAGGGAACCTCCGTTCGGGTGAAAGCGATAGCTGTTGGATAAATGCTTGTTGGGTTATCAGAAGACCGTGTAGTCTTCGATGAGGTTACTTGTAAATATTATAGCGAAATAGTAAGTTTAAAAATAGAATGAGGCTAAACTAAAAAAATGAGACAAAGATAAAAATAATAACTTAAAGCATTGAAACAGCATAAAGTGAAATAGTAACTTACAAACTATACATACATATTTACGAATTATGTAGATAGATATAGTATTACTGGATTATGTATATCAAATAAGAATACTGTCAGCTCATGTTTTGTTTTCGGCGTGGTAATTTTACGCTTAAAACTCATAAGAGATATCATGAGGTTCGCTTTCTGTAAAAGTTATTAGCTTTAACAGTTAATTGATTTATTACATTATTTATTTATTATACACTCAACAAGTAAAAGTATTTTGTTTTGACAAAATCCAAAGAAGTACCTATTGGATTAATAAGGCAAGGTACGAAGCATTGGCTGGATTTTACAACATTTAAAGTTTCCTGTTCATTTTTATCATTGAGTTAATTTGAGGCGGAAGGATCCTCTGGAAAATTTTTAAGATTAAGTTATTAGTAAGAAAGTATATTTTGATTAGGTTAGTTTAAAATGTACAGCCGGTAATTTAAAAAAAATATATATATTTAATTTTACATAATAGGTGAAGCTGGTTGATGCACCAAAAATCGAATTATCATAGGAATTTAATTAAGCTAACATTTTTATTTATTATCAACTTCAAATATACAGTAGCAAACTGATTAGTTGGAATACATGCAGTGATTGGAATATTTAAGTTCCGATAGAAGAATCTATATCGTGGCTTGTTCCTTTATGGACAAGAATATTTTTTTTTGACTCGTGGGACCACTTACACAAAATATCAACGTTCGGTTTGGAGGTCTTCCATGGCTATTCCTACAGTTCCATGAGGTATTGAAGAGGTTAACACTTTGTCGCTCGTCACATCAACCAGCACGGCATTTGGGTATGATGGATGGATGTAGATAGGTACACATTTGATGGGGGGGGGGTTTAGTGGTTTGTATCAATAGGAACCAGGGGTTGAATGAGGAAGGCTGAGGACAGTACGTGTGGTGCTTACTAGGGAAGGTTTATGTTCAACAGTGACCTTATGATGATGACGATGTAGATGACGATGATGATGATGATGGACGTACGAGGACGAATCTTTTACGAAACGAATAAAGGAAAATCGAACAGATGCGGGTCATTACGGTTAACATATAAAATAATGTATAAGGTACCTACTTTCTTCTAATCTTTATGATCGATCAGCTTGTGATAGAGATCTTGATGTCGTAGAGAATAGAGATGTATCGAACGGAATATTTATTTCATTTTTTTTCCTGCTATTATGTTGATATCGCTTTTCTCTATGAAAAGGAATTAATGATAAACTAATAGGTATCATTCGGCGGCGAGTCGCGACTGTGTCGTTCCCAGGGTCGAATTTGGTAGTTCTGCTTATGTTACTCGAAACGACAAAGTACGCCATATGGTGCATATTATGGCTAAAATAAAATATATAAGTATCATGTGAAATTATAAATCAAAGATTCTTTTTGCATGTAGATATTATATGGTTAAGAGGCACAAGTGACGCAACTACTGTACCCTGGCGTTTGTTTAACATTGTCCATTAGTACTTCAGAATGTGGATTTTGCTAGGAAAAAAAAAAAAAAAAAACAATAGGTAATTGTAAGAAATATGGGAAGCGTAATCTGCATTAAAAGAAAAAGTTTGAATTGGAAGCAACCAGGCATAGGATTTTCATACATCCGTAATCACGTTCCTTTCAACTCTCTAACTATCACGGTTCACGATACGCCGTTCACGGTTCAGGCCGTGACGCACGTGCAGACGGACAGACGGACGGAGAGCAGAGGTTTAGAAAATAGGGTCTCGTAGGCACCCTTCGAGGGGTACGGAACTGGAGAAAACTAAATTATAATAATGATAATAGGTTTTCTAGGTTACCAAGTAAAATTACTTCTCTTAGGTCGGATTGTATTATGATGGATGCTTATGAAACAAAATTAAATGAACGGTCTACTCAAAGTGTTTTATGTTTGCAGGATCCAAGGATGTTGGAAATGAATAAATGAGGAAAAGAAAGACCCAAAACTAGGTATGGGTCAGGGACACAAAGTCCCAAGGAAGGAAAGCCCCGAGGTTACGGGCTATGGACAAAAAGTCCTATAGGAGGAAGGAGGTAGACCCTAGGATAAGGGTCATTAAAAATTTGGATCTGGAGGGAAAGAACCCTAGGATAAGGGTCATTAAAAATTTGGATCTGGAGGGAAATAAGGACAATCACATATGTATCCCGGTAGAAGAGAGACGCGCCAAGGCTCGGAATCCGCGATTTTCCAATAAGAAGGGAAGAAGAAAATATGTGCGTAAAACTATTGCGTTGAAAGTGTATGAAAATGTTTTGTGATTTAAATCGAGAACTGGCGGCGATTAACTTTAAGTTTAGAGAGTTTATTTTATCAAAAGGACAAGAAGTTCACTTACACATATTCATATTAAGAATCGCTCCCGATTCTAAATATAAATATAGAAGAAAACATAATCTTTAAAGGTATGGTGACTATACAATAATATAAAAAGTCAAAACACGTTATATTCGTTAACAAACTATACCTACATCTAGCTAAGATATCTATGGTGTTTGACACTGTTTGATTAAACTTTAAACTTTGTAAAAGATTTTTCCTCCAGTATGAGTTTCGGCAAGTACATTATGTAGTAGAGCTAGGTAGTTTACATACCATAATTAGTCCTAGCTTTATGTAATTGTAGCATAATAGGTATGTTCGTTTTGTGTACCATATTTATGAGATTTAGCTTTAAAGTGATGCGTGTATGTACGGACTTTAATAGTATTTTCCTAACAAATAGACATATTTTGAATTTGTATAATTGACTTATATAATATAGTTCATCAGTTTTCTTATATAATTCTTTAGTGGGAAGGAGAGTCTAGTTGGAACAGAACTTTTAACAATTTATTTTGAGATACTTGAAACCCTTTAAAGTAGTTTTTAGTAATTAGTTTTACATGCTCATCCCCAAATCTCTATTGAGTGTTCCTGTAAAATATTGGCTTGTGAGTTATAATTGATGCTTCGGACTTTATGCATATACCTACCTTCTTTGATTAAATTGAGGCCTCCTTTAGTTGCTACTGGTCTCGCAATTTTTGATATCTTTATGATTTTTGAAAAATTATTTATAAATTTAGAGTGTCTGCATCTTTTTATTTTAATATTAGCGGAAGAGAACAGAAAAATGAATTTTAGATTAAAGGCTAAATTTGAGTGCTACTGTAGACTGGCAGGTAAAGTTGCGAGGGTAAATAGTTTGGAATTGAATTGAGTTTATCTGCTATTTTCTAATTATATCGGATGGAAAGGGGTGCTGCGAGTGCTCTAAAATTAAGTTGCAATCATAATCAATACCAATGTATCAATAAAACTGTATATTCCTTCTAGTTAAGTTAGCAAGAATATTAATTTAATTAATTACTATCTTAATTTTTTTTTTGTTTTGTTGAACTAAGTCTTTGTCATTTTGGTTGTGAAGTTTACATGTTACTTAAGTTTTAATTTTTTTTTAAAAGCGATGAGACTCGCTTAAAACAGGATGGCCGAGCTGTAAGCTTGGCCCATATTAATTATCTATAAAACATAGTTGGCGCCACTCAAATCATAACATCATATTAGAAGGCGTCATTGATTGGCTGAAGTTGTTCAACATCTGATCGATAAACGTACTGTATATAAAATTCTTATAGTTTTTAGTTGATGAATTGTAGCATAATAAAGGATAATATTTGTAATCAATATATAAGATGAAAACATCTTTATTACTTAGATGATTTGTGAAACGAGCTTGATGATTTGTATATTAGTCACTAAGTTTATTCATTGTACAATTTGGATTGGCCGATAACGATAAGATAAAAAGGGGAGTGGCTAATAAACGTGGAGAGGTTACCTGTAAGAGTGGTTTTAAAACGACGACATTCAAAAATATACTAACGTAAGAGGAACAACATTTATTTGACACAAATGTAAAAGTTAATAAATTTAAATATGAAATAAAAGTGTAATAATTTATCATAAAGATTGTGTTTGTGATTTCGTCAGACCTTACCCAAAACTTTTGTTACGTGATATTTATATATTTTCTAAGTATTGTACATATATAAAATTTCCGTAGGTAATTATAGTGCTCAGTATTACGAGAATGCGTGAGAAATACATTAGGTATTTCTATTGGATCTTACCGGAGAGGCTAAAAGTATATTTTATAAACATGATGACTAGTAAATAGAATACTTTTTGATTGTTATTTGTATTTTACCCTACTGCGGCAAAACCAAAAGAAAGGTTATGTACTTATTTATGTATACGTATGTTTTTTTGTATCCAGATTCTGTGTGTTCCACCGTAGCGCCTAAACTACTGGGCCGATTTTGATGAATAAGGTGTCAATTAATTTGTTAACTAGGTACTGGGCTATCATCCAAAAATATCATATTGGTACTTAATTAAGGGCTAAGATATTATCTAGAGAAAACCCCTGAAAGAAAACGGATTGTCATCAAGTGTGACGACTCGGTGAAACGTTAATATGACATCAGAAATTCCGTGACCTCGCTTCCCATGTCACTTGAATAACAATGAGCTATTCTGCCGTTATCTGTTATATGAAATAACAAGTTTATTATAATTTAATCACTGTAGTAAGAACGTTGAAATTCAATAAAAGCTCCAACAGCCTCAACAACTGAAATCTAATTATTCTTCCTATAAAAGATCTTTCTTTGAGACTGTGAAAGACATATCAGCCGGTTCATTCTCCCAATGTACCTAAACCTACGTTAATTAATTTAAAAGTCAATGCTACAAAAGCTGGTAAGAAACTTTCTTCATCATTACATATTTTCAAAGAATACCCAAGATTCCATTATCGAACAAAACATCTCGACTTTATCAAAGCACATACAAGTAAACAAAATTCTCAGAAATTCTCTAGCTCCTAACAGTTTATATTAAACTAGCGACCCGCCCCGGCTTCGCACGGGTGGACACTACCACGAAAGATCCTATCTATTTTCCGGGATAAAATATAGCCTATACGGATTCGGAAGAATCCCTCTAAGTAATGGTAAAAGAAATTTTGAAATCAGTCCAGTAGTTTTTGATTCCTATTCAATACAAACATACAAAAATACAAAGGTTTCCTCTTTATAATATTAGTATAGACTACGACTTCGCCCGCGCGGATTTAGGTTTTTCAAAATCCCGTGCGAACTCTTTGATTTCCCTGGATAAAAATTAGCCTATGTGCTAATCTTATCTATCTCCATACCAAATATCAGCCAAATCCGTCTAGTAGTTTTTGCGTGGAGGAGTAATAAACATACACACACACACATACACACAAACTTTAGCCTTTATAATATTAGTGTGATTATTTAAATTTTATTTACATTTGCGATAAACTTCCCAACCTGGAAATAACCAAAAAACAGTAGGTACCTATACCTACGAGTACCTAAGCGCATTGCGCAACAACTGACAAAAAGTAATATACCACCTTGATTTAGAATATATCGATGAAACTTTTAAACTAAAATTTTAACAACAAAGAGAACTAACTCATCATGAAAATATGAAACCACCAAAACTTAAAAAAATACCTCACTCCGTTCCGAGATTTACTCGTAAATATTCAGACCGAGGTTGTATTTTTATAAGTTCGGAGTTTGGCTGTTTAGATTTTCACTCAAGCAGTTATTTTTCCAACGAGTAGGTAGATATTTAAGCACTACCCTGAAACCAAAGCTTGTTTTTAGGGAAATATTCTAGTATTGTTTTTTCTCGGTGGCCCTGTTATAAAAAAAAATATTTACTGGCATTAAAAATAATGTCATATTCTAAGTACCTATATAACATTTTCTTCCACCTGTCTCGCCGTCTTACTTTGCCGTCATTTTATTTTCTCTCTCGTTAGAAATTTGAATAAGCATTTTCTCAGAGTGCACACGTATTGTTAGAGGATACTTTTCTTTAACAATATAGGTATCTAATCCATTTATCACTGTACGCAGTGGTTTATGCACGGATTGGTCTACCTATGATAATATTACCTATATTACATAAATAAATAGAAATTCGACGCGCCCCGCGATTTTATTTTAGTCTGATAAAATATGCTCTCCACTGGCACCTACCTAATTATTTCTTTAGCTTTTAGTAGGTACCTGGTACCTACATTATCTGCATCATTATTCTTTTTATCCCATGAAACCGTTTAACTTAAAAAAAATACTTATTTTATTTAGTTTACTGAATGCTTCAGAATTTCTGAACTGGAACTTGTTAGCCGCGGGTAACAGCAAATCGATGGCGATCAGTGTGTAACTTAACAAAAATTAGATTTTTAACCATAATTTATAAGAAACACTCACATACATTTTTATTCCCTATTCCTCAGCAGGCTCGGTTTCGGTAAAAAAAAAAATGGTTCTTAGATACCTCGCAATTTATGGGTTTCACTTTCATGAGACTTTTATGTATTGTAGATAATATATTTCATTTATCAATATAACAGGTAAGCCCATCCGGGTGAAACCGGGGCGGGCTAAATCTAGAAATATTTACACTGGGGCTGAACAATAGCAGTATTTTAAACGTCTACTTTACCTTGAGGAAACCCCTCATTCGATTATCTTATCCTCTGTTAAAGCTACGTGACCAAATTAGCAAAATTACAGACAAAGGAATAAGTAGGTATTGGAATTGAAATACGTCAAAGGAAAATCTCGAATCGGTGTTAATTTTGCGAAGAGAGATTTCTATAGCTTACTTATAGTAGAAAAGTACCTACTTTTTTTTGGTATTCTATCATATAGATGCATGAACCTAGGTAGTCTGTAATAATACCACATTAATTAGTACTATTAAGTAATGCCCAAGTTAATAAACAAAGGTTTGATATATCACTATCCTTATCATTACCCATGTTATAATAATGTGTATTTATTAGGATGTCCTTAATCACACTTATTCATGTAAGAGTACCTACGTAAGTACCTTTGAAAATATGGAAATAAATTGATAACTTTGAAATATTTCGTATTCATAGAATTTCTCTGCGCTTCTTTTCTATTTTTTTTTTTTTTTATGTATGTTCCCCGATTACTCAAAGACCCCTGGGCCGATTTGGAATTTTTTTTTTTGTTTGAAAGAGTATACTGTGCAGTTGGTCCCATATAAATTTGGTGAAGATCTGATGAATATCTTCGGAGATGGAGAACAGAACTCCTCAATAGATAGGAGCAAATTGCTCGCGATCACTGTAATAGCTTAGTAAACAGTAGGGTTTTAACTGGGCATAGCATATTATAGTACAGTGGGCCACTAAAAATTGTGAAATAAAAAAATTTCAAAAGAAAAATAAAACCGACTTCAAAAACCAAAAACACTAAAAAGTAGAAAATAATTTTTGTTTAGCTACACATGTAATGTACCTAGGTATGAAGTCGGGCGAGCTTCACTCTTGGATTTCTAATTTTGTTTTAATATGCTCGCTCGACTTCATACCTAGGTACATTACATGTGTAGCTAAACAAAAATTATTTTCTACTTTTTAGTGTTTTTGGTTTTTGAATTGGGTTTTATTTTTCTTTTGAAAATTTTTTTTAACGTAGAAAATTCTGACTAAACAATCAAGGGGATTTTTGAGAAAAGCATTTTAATACAAAGGGAATAAAGGGGCACAATTTAAATGGAAAATAGTCAGCCAAAGATTCTTAAGGACCTACCTGCTTATCTCAACTATGACGAGGTTCTCGTCCACAATCTTGTTCACAATAGAAACTAAAAGGTGCATCAACCTAATATGTGCCGCTTTGACTGCAGAAAAATCTTATAGCTAATCTCGCAGAGTTGTAGATAGATTCTATCAGAACGTGTTTACCCGACTAAGGCAAAACCAAAAGGAAGGGTTATGATTTTAGCAATCTATGTATGTATGTACCATGTATGTATGTACTTATGTAGGTTTGTATTTCATGTTCCACCGTAGCGCCTAAACTACCGAGCCGATTTTGATTAATGACGTGTCAATCGATTCCTTATTATGGTCCTTGTGACGTAGGCTTAATTTTATACGAAAAAATCTACCTAACGGACATTTTTGCTATTGTATCGAGTGGGATATCAAAATGAAAGAGAAAAAATTTTTGAGTTCATAGATATAAATATCGTATACAATGTTAAAATACACCAAGCGACAGAAAAACAATGTTACCACTTATATCTATCGGTTTTAGTACTGTTTAACTTCAATATATTATTTATTAGTATAAGTAATAAATATTATGTTTTCACGGTTTCCTAAAAAAAATGAATTTCTATTTTGGAAAACCCGTGCGTCAAAGCTACTTGAAGGTGTGCCCCACTTCCCGATACTTAAGTATATGTAGATAAGGGAATTCCTTTACATAACATTATTTTTTTACAACTTCATGTTTGCAATCAAGTCGCGTAGTGTGTAACATTTTTTTTTTCAATGATGATTGTAAGGCGATAGAATGCATTAATACGTTAGTCACAAACTATGACGCTAGTGGGTAAACTACGGGTGTTACGGCATCATATGTACGAATGGAAGCTTACAAACACAGCTTACATATACCTACCTACTAACTACTTGGGATGCAAATGTAAACTACAAGCACGTACAAACTCGTCAGCAAGCAATATATATTCCGAATGTATTGTAAATGCACATCATTCCTCTGTTTGGTTTCTGTGATTATAGCTGTAACTTAGATTTTATTTTCTAAATCGGTCAAATCTGAAATGAAGGTTTTAAACTTATTTGTGATTATTTTCTCAATGATGGCATTCTTCAGTGGGATACAAGCAAATCCAAAAGGCGGTGCCGGCAGCGTTATCAAAAAGGGCGGTAAAATTATTGTAAGTGATTATTGGATCACTTAATTCATAGGAAATTCAAATGCTTGAAGACCATCTTTGAACAGTGCGTGTTGCCAATGAAGACATAATATGGATCCGAAACCTAACAATGGGCCTCATAATAAATCTCAGTCACTCAGCGGGCCATGGAGAGTGTTATGCTTAAAGTTTCTCTACGTTACCAAATCAGAAACATTAACCGAAATAGCTTAGTGGTTTGCGAAGCTGAAATGGTAATGGGCAAGGAACACAATTGCTTCTTCTGTTTCCTTCTTTTTGTGTTGTGTTCCTTTTCATGTTATTGTGTGCAATAAAGATTTCATCTATCTATCTATCTATCTATGATGATATCAGCTTGTGGACAGCTGAATGCTAAGCAGAGTGCTTCCATACAACTTTGTCTTCAAAATTACCTACTATTTAATTACTTCGCTGGCCTGTCTCTCTACCTTGGCCTTCTACATTGGAAGCTGCCACTGATGCCTGTCTTGTCACCTGACTCTTCAAGTCGATCGGTTTAAAGAGTCAGGTCGTTGTGTTTGTCCATCCAACGATACCTACCTAACGCGTCCAGGGTGTTTCCCTACCAATCCTCTCTTGATGTCCAAGCCAACCAATTTGGTCTGGTTTAGTCTCAATGTCAGTTATACAACAAAATATTTCTTTTATCAATTATCTCTAAAATACTTAATACATTTTTCATTATTGCAGAAACACGGATTGGGTGCCGTAGGCGCTATTGGAACAGGCCACGAGATATACGAACATGTCCACAACAGAAACTAGAAACACGTTATTACTACCTAACTTATAATTATTTTATTTATTGTATAAAATATTATTCTACCTTTGTTTGTTGTGTTATGTACGATAATAGTAATAGGTAGGTACACTGGTACATATTATTTTCGATAGAGTAATTTCGTTAAGTTAAAATTAATTTTTATTTGTCAGAACTCAATAAACGCTTGTTTAGGAATTGCACTTTTAAATTTTTTTTTTAATTTTCATGATGGCCATTTCAAAATTTTTATTTAATTTATTGTTAAACTAGTAATAGAAAAACACATTCTGTGAAAGTTTCAAGTCTCTACCTATTATAGTTCACGAGATACAGCCCGCTGACAGACAGACGGACGGACAGACGGATGCACGGACAGACGGATGAACGGACACGGATGGACGGACGGACGGACAACAGAGGCTTAATAATAGAGTACCGTTGGCACCCTTCGGGTGCTTTTAAGTCTGACAAGCTAAGGGTAATCAAATTCAAGCGGATCTAACGGATAGATAATATTACCGTGCTAACGGCATTATCACCACTATCACACCACAAAGCGGTTTAATATTTCGGTACAATATACAATCAAGAAGACATTAAGGGCACTTAGAAAGTTAGACATAGTATTATTATTATCAGACGATTGTAACAGATAACATAATGTCGCTTGTCATTAAAAGTTAGTCATAATCATAAAGCATAGCTATTTTGTCCACATCCATATTCATATAATAAATACGAAAATGTGTCTGTCTGCCTGTTACCTTTGTACGGTCCATTCATTTAACCGATTTTGACAAAAAGAACCGAGATATCTTGCGTTCCTGCGTTCCTGAGATAGACATAGACTTAGACAGTATACTTTTAATCCTGGAAAATCAAGGAGTTCCCACGAGATTTTTAAAGGCCCATCCGTTTAACCGATTTTGACAAAGGTAAGGGGGTACATCAGGGATAACTTGCATCTCTGAGACTAGTATAGGGATTTTATCCCGGAAAATTGAAAAGCCGGCATCTTCTAGTTGAAATAATAATTATTATTATTGGAGTTTGAATTATGTTTAACGCATTCATTGTTCGTGCATAAAATGAATTGGTTAGGTATCTATGCAAATTTTCAAATGGGCGTTATTGCTGACATCGATTGCGCAGGCATCCCACAAGAGCTAGTCATTCATGAGCACGATCGCATAAGCTTCCTTACCTACCTATTAGAAGATCCGCAGCAAATACCATGTGCATTGAAATGTGCAAGTCGATCGTAACAACACAGATGCATAAGTTATCTATCATAGAGCATCGTATCCTACGAATAACGGCCACGACGGCCGGAGCGGCCTAGTTCCCTCTGCAACCCGTCATGACGAAGAATTTGAAACATGCAGTATACACCTAATGAACCTGGTTCATCTGGTCGCCATAAATATTTTTATCTGGTTACCATTAACATTGTAATCACCTTGACTTTTAGTTACCAAAATTATTCATCCTTGGCCTTATCCGGTTTTACGTGATCAGAGTTGGATATCTCAAACAGCTGTTTAAATATTGACTACTTACCAACGTTAAGATAGTGTTCAGTATGTAGATACGTCTACCGTTTTTAAATCGGTATAGTTTTATCAAACCAATGTTTTTTAATAGACCTACCTATCTTTATGAGACTGGGTTTCTTCTAACACAGATCGTCGGCGCCGCAACTTAGCCGAAGTACCTACCTAGATAAGCAATTATTAGGAAATTAGGTATTTACCTAGGGCAAACGAACTTTTGGGAAAAGACCCCTGAATTATTATGTTAGCAAATTAGTTACCAATGAGCATTAATTATTATCGCAAATTCTCATAAAACACAACTAAATGCATAAACAAATTTAAAATCGATCACATAATACTGCAGTTAGGTAAACGGTAAAGCCCAACCAATTTTTATTTTATTTAACTATTAAGGTGGTAATTCACTATTTGAGGATGGTCGAATAAGGTCGAAGTAGTACCTATTTCGACCATCCTATCTACCTATATTACTATATAAGATTTTTCAAAAATAATACATACTTATTTAAAATTTTACCGATAACCAGACGTATACGAATCCTATGGAGTTCATAGCAGTGGCAACATACTGAGCAGGCAGTATTATTATCAGCGGTTCTATTGAATGATGCAACAATGCGTTACTATGGCATTCATCGGTATAAATTGAGCTGATAATGATATGAGGCTGTCTCTCTCCTTCGTGTTAGTAACGAACTCATGCTATCGCATCTGTGTTTTGTATACTGGTTCAAAAGAGTAAAGACTTCCTTAGCACACACTCGGAGACAGTCGGCGTAAATCGTCATGCAAGGTTTTCTGCACCGCTTCAATCGATACGCCTAAATCATCACAGAATATGAGAATAGTGTTATTACAATTTAATTCGTGAATAGTGTCTCCGTATCCTAATATTTATAAACTAGTAATGAAATTAGTTAAGTGATATTTCCATTAAAATCGAATTAGATTCAGAATACGCGGAAACATATACGACCACGAGACTCTGACAGCTCCCAGTCGGCGAAATATTTCTGCCACGATAGGAACTATATTTTTAGAGAAGTTTTTATGAAGTGCACAAAATATAAATTGCATTTATAGAAAGGTAAGGGTTATATTTTTTTTTTCTATCTTGATATTTTTACCGGGCTTTTATTATAGGTCACACACAAAATTATTAAAAACCACTGCACCATATACCTACCTGCCTAGAATTTGATTGCGAGGGTGGCTGTTGTGTGCTATTAAAATATTTTATAGTACCTACTTAATTAAATTATGGGTAGGTAGGTAACAACTTTACAACAGAAAAAGATATTTCCACTTTGTTTTCTTTTTATAATGTACTTTACTTAGATAAGAATATATTAATCTGGCGAAGTCCGCTTAGCTTGGTTATAATGTAGTCATAACACGTGGGTCGTGGGCATATAATTAAAATTCACAGACGGAAGCTGAGAATTTTATTCGACGAGTTGGTTTTTTTGTTATAATTTATTGCTCAGCTCGAATAAAGCTTAGGTACTCAATTCAAATTTAAATTCTAAGTCTGGGTAACTTTTAGATATTCAATTTGACCTCTAAGCATAAAAGTGAGTCTACGTTTTCAATTTGGATGATTATGTATTTTAATTCATCACAATTCGTTCGACAATAGGTTTTAGAAAACACATTTATTTTCTATAACTGGGTAGGTATTATGTTTTCTGTGTTTTTTAAACGTTGTGTTATAACCTCGTTAGTAATAATAATTAGTATTAAAAATATTAATAATACGTACCACTACGTAGACAGTTTACTAATTTTTACCTTCTTCGTTTTATTTCAGGACATCATGTGCGGAATTTGGGCAACGTTTGGAGTTGAAGGCGGCTTGACCGCGACGTGTCTCAAATGTTTTACCGCGATCAACCATCGAGGACCAGACGCATGGCGCATTGAACAAGACGCGAGGGAGCCTCTCGCCATACTGGGCTTCCAGAGGCTGGCCATCGTGGACGGGCTACACGGCATGCAACCCATGCGGCTACATCGCTATCCTCGCATCACTCTCATCTGCAACGGCGAAATCTACAACTTTAATAGATTACGCGAACAATACCACTATCCATATGAAACTAACTGCGATGTAGAAGCCATCATTCACAACTATGAGAATTTTGGAATCGCCGACGCTGTAAAACGACTCGATGGAGTTTTTGCTTTTTGTCTAGTTGACGGCGAGAAGAGAAAAGTTTATATCGCAAGAGATCCATACGGTGTAAGACCTCTGTTTAAACTACAAGATGACGAAAAAGGAATCATGGCAATCTGTTCGGAAGCTAAAGGTCTTATTGGAATTAAACAGAAAGCGGGCGAAAAATCTACTTTGGGACAGTTCCCACCTGGCCATTTCGAGGAATGGGACATTTTAGAAGATGGAAAAGTAAAACATAATCATACGGAGCAATATTTCAAACCAGGGATGCCGCCGCGATTCATCCCATTTGTGTCAGAAAATGAACTTTCCAAATTCAATGTGTACGAGAAAACTGCCCATCTATTGGAGGCAGCTTGCAAAAAGAGACTAATGTCGGATAGACGTATTGGCTGCCTTCTTAGTGGAGGACTAGACTCTTCACTTATTACCGCTTTAGTTGTGAAGCTAGCTAAGGTACATAAATTGCCATATAAAATACAAACGTTTGCAATCGGAATGGGAGATTCGCCTGATCTGATTGCCGCTCGCACGGTCGCCGACTACCTCGGGACAGAACACCATGAAGTCAAATTTGACGAAAATGATGTTAGAGAAGCGTTAGACAACGTAATTTATCATTTAGAATCGTTTGACATTACAACAATACGTGCGAGTTTGCCGATGTATCTTCTCTCGAAATATATAAAGGAGAACACCGATACCACTGTTGTGTTCAGTGGGGAGGGTGCCGATGAGTTAGCGCAAGGCTATATTTATTTCCGAGATGCTCCAAACGAAACAGCTGCACACGAGGAAAGCATAAGATTGCTTTCAGATATTTACTTGTACGATGGATTAAGAGCAGATCGAACGACTAGTGCGTTTAGTTTAGAACTTAGAGTACCATTTTTAGACATTCAATTTACAAGCCACTATCTAAGTATAGAACCTACCTTCCGCCAACCTCAGAACGGAGTCGAAAAGCATTTGCTGCGGAAAAGTTTCGCCAAAAGTGGTCTATTGCCAGATTCGATTTTATACAGACATAAAGAGGCATTCAGCGATGGTGTAGCTTCAGTAAAAAAATCATTATTTACAATAATAGAAGAAGTGATTAAAGAAAGGTTGCCTGAAAACAACTTACGTTTCCCTGGACTGCAACCGAGTACTGCCGAGTCTAAATATTACCGGTACGTGTTTGAGAAATCCTTCCCTGGCCAGTATAACTTCACTCCATACTACTGGATGCCAAAATGGGTGCAAGTCTCCGACCCCTCAGCCAGATTTATCAAACATTACGCTGCTTCATAAATTTATTTTAATAACAAAATTGTGTGTATTTTCTCCGATGATAATTTAGTATTTATTTGTAAAATTGTCTTTAAATAACACGTTAAAATAAGACGAAAATAAAAATATTTTATATTTGTTGAAAATTTATTTCTGATTTACCTTGATTTTTTTTTATACTACTAGTAACCAGACAAATTACTAAATGACACCAGCTGATGCTTCATATACCCAAGCATAACTTTAAGCAGTAGGTAGGATATTTTTGTATTATCAAGACGGATTTTTATGTGGAAATTATTCCAGCTACTTAAAACGCATGACGCCATAAGCCAATGGCGGCCTAATAGAATTAACAAAGTTCTCCAAGCAAAGGCAGTTCCGCGATATTACCGGGACTTTCGGTTTTTGTATAGGAATTTCTTCAAAAGTCACCTTTTCATTGTTTCGTTTTCGATTTCGAGTAAAGTAAGTTGACATATCCGTAGAATATTCACTCATCATGTCGCATAGGGATAATTCGGAATGACCTTTCAGTTCCTCTTTTGTAGACGTAGTTTTTTCAGCAAATACAACGGCTCTTTCGGTTGATTTATCACAACTAAACATTTCCGATTTGGTTTCAGACTCTTCATCTTTCAATACTCTTGCTTCTTTGCTTGATAATAAATTCATAACCATGGCGATGTGGCAATCGGGACAGAAGGTATCTTTGCGAAAAGTAAGATCATTTGTAAGAGATTTAGTACCAAACAGAGTCTGAGGGAATCGGTCTTTAAAACTTTTGCTGTTTTTCACCTGAACTTCCTTGTCGTAGCACCCGAAACCAATATCCAGCAATGAATTATTATGAATAGCACATAATTTACATTTGCATGTGTTATTGGCTAGTTCCAGTTTCAATTCTCGCAGTTCGGCCGGCTCAGTGGTATCATCAGGTATTATTTTCCACATCTTGGTGTCAAGAGCATTCTAACTAAGTGCTTTCCATTAGGTACGTACTTACATGTCGATAAGCAAATGCATTTTATCATTTTATTGCGTGATCGATACCAATGGGTCGGTCATCATTTTTTCTATTTCATTTCATTTCATTTTGTATCATATATTTTTTTTGCCTATATTATTACGTGTCAAAATGGTTTCAAATCATCGAATTACAGGCAACCATAGAGATATTATAAGGCATTTATAAGGGCTGTGCCGTCAGTGTGCCGTCATTACTGATTAGAATCCAAAAAAAAATATGTTAAAAAACATCTAATAATAATATATTTATGAGTAAAGCACTTAAAACTAGTAAAATATACAAATGTAAAAGTGAAAAACACTTGTTCTTTCAGGATAATTTTAAAAATTTAAAAAGAGAACTGGATAATTTATATAAAAGATCATAAAAATGGAATTAAAAGGTCCAATCTTCATAGGGTTTGGGGTTTATCCAATGATATAATAGATAGGGGTTATCAACCCAAACGAGTATGGAGGTCGCTTAGTAATTGTATAATAATACCTATCATTTACCAATATTGCATGAATGATGCTTATGCACAAATATAAAATATGAAAAAAGCTAAAGCCAATAAAGGACAAAAGCCCGCAAACCCAACATCAAAAGTAGGTTACCTAGATAGTTTATCTTTGTATGAAAATTTGTTATTATTAAATGAAAAAATGTATCAAACAAATCATGAAAAGATAATAGACTTATTATATTACTTCGGAAAAGATTTACTTACTAAAACTTACCTATATTTTTATTATAGCCTTTATTGCTGATAGTTGAATATTTTCAACTATCAGCGTGTCCTGTTGACACATCCAGCAACTTCCACCTTTGCCTGTCACGCGCTATCCTTTTCCATATTACTCCTCCTACTTTTCTTATGTCGTCTTCCCATCGCCTGTATTGTTTCTCTCTTTTCAACTGAGTCTGTCCTTTTCATATTGCATTAGTAAGAAAAGGATGCGAATACTCGATTTAGTTGCCAACAGAATCGGTACCAGTGTCCATTCCCAGTAAATCAGTTAAACGGATGGGCCGTGAAAAACTCGTAGGTAGGTACACACTCCCACATTTATAGTAATAGTAAGGAAGTAAGAATATTATTGGTTGACAGAATACCAAACTAGGTTGGTACCCTTAAATATTAATTAAGTAGTTAAAATCATAGAGGTATAATTATAATACGTCCATGGTTAAAATATACCTGTAATACATATTCCGTTAATATTGAAATGATATCACGAGGAAATATTTTTTTTTAGCCATTTTGCGATTGCAGACGACGATGTAATTGTGAAACTTGTCCAGATATCAGACAAGTGATCGATATACCAGATATTAAAACAGTTAAACTTGTTCCGGAGGCTAAAAAGAAATTATCTACGGATTTGAAACCTAAAACTGCAAGCAAATGCACACTTCGCGAAGTTAGAAGGCCAAGTTTATTAGACGTCATGAAAAATGATGAGGAATGCAACTGTGAAAAAATGGCACGAGCCGTCCGTTCAAACGTACACAAGAATCTTGATATACACGGGCATGCACGAACCTCTAAAGATACAGAATAAAACTAAGGCCATTTGATATAATTAAAGTATATTTCATTGTATAACAAAGCGATATAAATATATTAAAGTTCCTTCAGACGTGCAGCGGCAAAAATGTCGCCAGGCACAATATTGTATGAAAGCGCGTAGTTCCGTTTACACGTGTCGACTTAGTCGCGTAGTTCCATTTACACGTTACGACTTAGTCGCTTTCAACGGCTGTCGCGAACGAACGATCAATACCAAAAACATTGCCAGCCAAGAACTCTACCACTCGCACGCAAGCGCAGCGGTCGCCCAGATCGCAACCGCCGTGAGTAACTTTAATATAGTTTGTGACTGGCCACTGCCTAGCAATATTTTTGCCACCGCAGCGTGGTCCGTCTGAATAGACACTAAGGATTCGGAATTGATATTAAACAGATTGTGATTTTACATTTCTATTCAATAAATGGTCAAACATAACTACTCGTTTATAATTTTTTCTGAAGAAAACAGGGTGAATCTAAAAAAATACACTGTAACAAACAAATCATTCATGAATGTTATTTGCCGCACCATTTTCGATATGTTGTGTTTTTTTGAAGTTTTCGCTCAAATAATTCCAATACTTTGATCTGATTTTGTCGTACTTAGAGGACAAGGCTTGGCATAACTCGATCGCGCGATCGGCACAATATATACTGTTTGTCTCACCTTTCTTGATGGCTTCGTCACAGATGTCGATAATAAACGCTAGTAGGTACGGGGAGCGACACCTATTTTTAAACAATTCCTCGCAGAAGGATAAGACAACTGCATTACCACCTAATCCACGTTTGTCGTGCAATAGAACACCACGTAGATAATTCCACGCGCTTTCGTTATTTTTGACGAATTTAATTTTGTCCAATGTGTAACAGATTTCTCTCTGGACATTGAGGTCTGACCAGCCGTGGTGGTTGTTCATGACGAAATAGCGCTGGTTCCAAGCGGAGTTGTTGCGTACGTCATCGGATATCAGGTTGTCTACGAAATCCATTTCGTTGTCGAAAAGTCTGAAAAAAATATATTTTTATTTAAAACACATACATTTTAACTACTACATTTACGAAGTCTATTCTGGTGTATCAAAAATCTAGCCTTATTACTTAGCTATAATTACTAACGTCTTATTATTTAGTTATAACGACTAACGACCACACGCGTAGGGCTTTCAAATACAATAAAAATTCCAAATTCCATCATAGGGAGTACAATAGTATCTACTTTGAATAGTTTAAGTTTTATGTCTCTACCAGTCACTTGGGCTATTAAAAAATACATATCGAAGATTTCATCATCAGCAGTGAAATGACTGTGGTCTGAACAGACTTAAGGCACTCCACAGCAGCGATAGCTAGAAAGAAGCAAGTCCAACCCCTGCCGGTTCCGCAATTTTTGATATATTTTAAAAATTATTTTGGAATTTCCATGTATGTAAAACATGAATCTTACCCAAAAGTCTTCATAGCCCACTGCCTGTGTTGCCAGGCGTGATAGTTTTTGGGATCCTGAATAAGTGCATCGCCAGTCAGCTCTAATTCTAACGATGAGTCTTGCAACCATTCTACTAGCACTCTCCTATGATGCCATACCTAGAAATTAAACAACAATATTCTATGTAAATATAACAATCAATTCAGTGTAATTCTAACAAAAACTGACCAAGTGCGAGACGGACTCACACACGGAGGGTTCTATACCAGCATACAAGAAATATCACTTTTTTTTAAGGCAGCCATTTAAAATTGTTATTTTTGTTATAGCCGGAATAGAAATACTCATTCTGTGAAAATATTAAAGCATAATATGTGAAACCTTTTTTTAACCTTCCCAGTTTTGGATGCAAAAGAAAATTTCAACTTTCTACCTATTACCTTACCCAGTCGTCTTTATTGAAATACTAGCTGATGCCCGCGACTTCGTTCGCGTGGATGTAGGTTTTTTAAAATTCCCGTGGGAACTCTTTGATTTTCCGGGATAAAAAGTAGCCTATGTGCTAATCCAGGGTATAATCTATCTCCATTCTAAATTTCAGCCCAATCCATCCAGTAGTTTTTGCGTGAAGGAATAACACACACACACACATGCATACAAAATCACACACACACAAACAAAGTGTGATATCAGTGCATACAACAAGATAAAAATAATAGTAATAAGTTGGCCTAATGGCTTACTTTTATCTTTATGAATGAATGATAAAATAATACAACTTTTATAAAAACTTTAATTATTATTTAATACCTCTATTTATATGATAAGATAACAAAACACACTCACTTGATAGTTCTTTGGAGATTGTTTTATGACAGATTCCACGTAATCTAGTTCAGATCTTAAATTGGTATTTAATTCTTTCAGCAAATCTCTCCTGAAAATAATGTTACAAACGTAATTATAGCTAAAGCTTTAAAATTACCACAACCAATTTACTGAATAAAATTCTGTATTTTTATTATGTTTCAAATTAGCTACACTTAGGGTCATATCAGACACGGTGCGTTTAGAGCATCAGCGATCGGTGATCAAGTTGCTTTTCAAAAACACAATACTGCTTTTGAACGCTCTACTCCACATTTTCGGAAGCTGATTGTCGGAAACTCTATACCATGTCCAAACGCTAAAACGCGGGATTTTAATATAGCGCAGCAATCGAACTACTTTTATTTTGTAAACTAGCTTATGTCCACAACTTCGTCCATGTTCATTCATTCTACACAAATTTCAAACCCCTAACTTACCCCCTTAAAGGTTTAAATTTTAAAAATTCTTATGTGGATGTCTATCTCACAACAGCTATCTGCATACCAAATTTCAGCCCGATCCGCCAGTAGTTTGAGCATTGATAAATCAATCAGTCAGTTTTCCTTTTATATATTTAGATACAAGTAAATATTTTGTTGATACACACCTATACTGCCACACAGTGTAATTAGCTGGATTAAGTTCAACAGCATCTTTAGTCAAATGTAAGGCTCTCTCTGAAATTTCATTTTTTTGCAGCACAGCTCTGAAGTAGTCATATACATCTTCAACTGAAACATAATAAAATATATACTTCTTACACATAATTAGCAGTTGCCAGGGATTTTGTCAGAGTCCAAGATATTTTCCATGCAAAGCAGGGAATACAACATTCTTTTTTTGTAAAATTTCTTTGTAATTGGATACTGGATAACTACACCCAATAAGAAACCTACCTGCCCAATTTCAAGCTTGTACCCCTTAAAGTTCCTGAGATTATTCATTCATAATTATTAGTCAACAAGTGAGTGGTTTCAGAGTTACATTTATATTATAGATTTTGATAAGGTCCAATTGCATTTGTGCTACTCTGTGTGACATGACAGGGCGCGCAGTTGCCTGCAGAATCGTTCTAGTATGACTTGCTCCATACAAAACACACATAAACTATATCCGCATCGCACCGCATCGCGTAGTTACCTACCACGTCACTCAAGTGTGCCTTGCTTCATACAAACTCATATATTGAGCTATACTATTGTTGCCGCGTCGCGCAGCGCAGCGCAAATACGTTTAGGTCTTTAATCCCAAGGCTTCAACTACTGCAAGTTACATACATTTGTCCTCTGTATCTCAATTAACAATTTCAGAATAATTTACAGAACAATGGAGCCCAGAATGATGTATTAAAGATAACACTGTTAATTACTAGACTTTTCCTTATATACAATATAAAGTGTAACATTTTTTTCTTATGTTCTAGTAGCAACAGCCAATAACCTTTAATTTAACATACAACCTTCATTCAGACAAGGTTATTTTTTTAGGACCAAAATATGTATTAAGTATTCAGTGAACTGGACACAGAATTGTTATAGAAGATTTTAATGTAGTTATTTTACTTAAAAATTAAGCTTTTCTTCTTGCATTCTGCTCTATAGCTAAAAAATTCTGCCACTTGAAGTCTGTTTTAGTAAACGAATGCATGGAATTTTAAAATTAGCTAGTCTTAGATATAGCTCCCATTACAAAGTGCAAACAAGTTTAATATAGAAGACAGCTGCAAGCCCTAAAACCTAAAATACATTATAGTTGTTTGCTAACTTACATTTTTCTGAATGAGCGATGACTACAACTGGCGTAGGGCCATCATCTTCAGGCACCGGTGTAATGTCGCTCCAGTCTGGTCTATCTTTATAGAATACCCAGGATATATCACTATCACCACTGTCCGACATTTTTTCACTGTTTTTCTCTCTTGCAATTGAATTAAAAGGATTTACAAAACAGGTCGGTTGATGCCAGTATTAAACCTCGCCGAATAGTTGTTCAAACAAAGTGTACAAATACAAGGTAGCGAGCGCTATAAATATATGTCCTATCTAGGTCGGTAGTCTTAAAGTATTTGCACCTATCTTTATTTATACACTTAGTACAGGTAATTTAATACAATCTTATTTGATGCTAAATGAAATTGTAATTATTTTAGCGCATTCCCTATTTATTTGTATTCCCAAACCCATCTTTCATTCTGTCATAAAGTGTTACCAACTTTCAACAATATTTATCCCTAAAGTTTGTGTCAAAAACCCCTAAAATAGCCTTAATTATTGAGTTGTCCTCCTAAAAAATATATGAATATAAATTCATAATGATTTGGAAATAATATGCAGTAAAATGTTTCAAAAGTTTTTTATTTTAAGTTATTTAATACATAAAATATTTCGTCTTCGTCTGAAGATTCAGATTTTTGAAATCATACATGTTGACATTGAATGAATTTAACATATTATTGGATGGATTAAATGTTGTACAAGATCACCATTTCGATTTGATGTAAATCGGACCATCATGATGCTTTGCAACATTTTAATAGATAGTCTATTCCGTAACTCACTCGCGTTTGAAATTGGAACGGTGTCAAAAAAGTCCTGAAAATACCCCTAAAAAATCCCAACTCAGTTATTTACCCCCTAAATCTGGGGGAAAACCCCTAAGTTGGGAACACTATAACAGTGACATTGACCACCGACCAGAAACAAAAGACATTGACATTCTGTTTATTACGTTGACATTCAAAACTTTACATAGACTATAGAGTATTACTCTAATTTTTTTTATTAACTGTTTTTACGGCTCTGGATTATCACTCTCATTATGAGATTGTATTAGAGTGTACGGGAGCTGTATGTCTGTGTGCTCGACCGTAGCAATAGGGAAATTTCCCAACCGAGCGGTGTTGTGCTCGGTAGCGCCAGCTGGGCCGACGGGTATGCGTTGAAACTTCTATATATAGTGCAATTTGGTAAACGCTCTGTCCATGCGATTGAAAGTTGCGTGTTTCTCCTTGTATTCCAATTAAGCTACCCGTGCTGCCATTTAGGCGTAGGTCGTGAGTTATCAGGCTGGGGTTTGTGTTTCGAGCGTTGTTGATTGATTGAGTTTAGAAGCGACGTCTTCTTGCGAATGTGGCAACCGCTACAAGAGCATAAATTCACAAGATATTCGCCCATACGGCACACCTAGCATTCCTGTTATTCCTATAATCATCTGTGGTTGTTTATAATAGTCTGTCAGTCCGACAAGGCTCTTTTGGCACTTGAGTGAGGGCGCATATGCCGACACAGCAAAGCGAAATAACAACAAGATATGGCTAGAACCCAGAGCCGTATAACCAGCTAAAAAAAAGTCAGTAAATACTTAAGTTGGCGGGTAATTTAAAATCAGAAATGAGAAAAATAGAACCAAAGGATCAAAATAAAATAAATGTAATATCAATTTCTCATATACACTTTTATTTAAAAAATAGGGTGAAAATAAATTATGTTACAACTATCAGGCAATAAATAGAGGAATCTTACTCATACACGGTAAACATGATTATATAACGAACAGTGGTAAAGTTTACCACGCGTAAGCCAGGCCGAGTCCATTAGTGTAGGTCATGTGGGACACCGCAGGGGCAGCAGAATATGCCACACCTAGGAGGCCAGTTGCTACCTGAAACATTTTATTTAATTATAGATACCAATCTCATTTTGAGACTAAATCTGTATACTCAGTAGTGGGCCGGTATGGGTTAATCATGATTTTGATGATAAATTCGCAATCTAAGCAATCATTATTGATGCCCTTTTAGAATCGTAATCCGTTCATGGACGCAGGGGTTTTCACGGTGATTTTGTATCATTTTTGTTTTCTGTACGTTAAACATCCATTTTATGTTGTTTTGAATATCTAGGATATTCTAAAATACATAATCGACCGCTAAATTCGTATGGAGACCATCTTCTATTTTTTCGGGTAAACCAAATCCACGAGCTTAGCTTCAAATTTCGTATGATTATCATCACACGAACCAAAATTTTGAGGGGGAGTAAAAACATCGCGAAATGTTTCGTGTAATACACACTGCATGCTTAGGCCCGAACTGCCCTGACGGACTCTGTGCGTCTCGATGTCGAGTGCCTGTCGGGCCGCTACGGCATCTCGAAGTTACTATAAGTACCTATTATGTGGTTAAACAAAATATCCACCAGAAATTAAGTTTACTTAACTTACCCTTGGAGCCGCAAGCGGTGCGGCGACGTGTGATACTAGCGGTGCAGCCAGACCGTGGTAAGCTGGTGCGATGGCCACTCCTGGGTTGCTCACGCGTATGTCCGCCTTACGCACGCTGGAGAATGGAGTGTCAATCGCTTTTGAGTACGTTGACACCTGATTAAAAATCAATAGATTTATTACATACATTTTTTTTAAAGAATATTCTCCCCTCTCCCCTCCAAATAAGCGTAAAGCTTGTGCCAGGAGTAGGTACGACAATAATGCAATGGGTGGGGTTTGAACCGCCGACCTTTCGGAATTCAGTCCGCTCCTCAACCGTTGAGCTATCGAGGCTCATTTGTCGACATCTCAACACAAAAAAATAAATAAAAGGGTCTAACTTAATTTTCTCTTTTAGTTTAACGTAACTTGGCATTTGAAATGCTGGACTCGTTTGGAGCTTTAGTCATTCTTTTAAGTTACCTGGCATAAAGCTGCTGATACACCCTTTTATAATTATTAATATCATATCAGTTTCTATGATTCACCGATCATTTAACCCCTTTGCAGGCAATACGGTTTTCAAGGAATGTATTTTGTACGTAGAGTCATCATCATCATCCTTTTATGTTGCCTGTCATAGAGCTGCCTATACGCCTTTATATAAGTTATCGGTTTCCTATGATTTATCGATCATGCGCCGCTTTTCAGTACAGTTTTCAAGGTTTGTCATTTGTATGTAGGTAGACTCATCATCATCATGATCGACCCACCACCGGCTCACTACAGAGCACGGTTCTCCACTCAGAATGAATATATGTAAAGTAGCACAAATATTTTGTACAACAAACCTGTCCCAAGTTAAACGGCGATCTCAGTATATTAGAATGTTGTGAGGCAATAGCAGGTTGCGCGGGATAGGAGCTGTAGGGGTTCCAGCCGCTGTACCCATACGATCCGTAGTAACTGGCTGGTGCTATAACACCTCCCTGGACAGCCACAGCTACACACGCCAGTAGAATAAACTGTGGAAATGTAAGCCATTAAAGTTATAGTCAAATGAAAAGGCGCAAACTTGGGTTGCAGCATACAGTTTATCGTATGAGTTACACTGCTAAAGAAGTTTATATTACAGCAATCTGCTTAAAAGTGCAGTCCATAGTCCACTGAGCAATGGACGTATTCTACTTCATTTCAAGTCTTTTCAAGCTATGTTTGTTACAGTTAAAAGTTTTCATTACCTACGTCCTACATCATCATCATTTGCTCATAGTCCACCACGCTGGACAAACCACATTGCCAGACTTCACACACCTTAGAGAACATTATGGAGGCATGCAGGTATGCAGGTTTCCTCATAATGTTATCCTTCGCCGTGATATTTAATTTATTTAAAAAACGCGCGTATCTAACTCCAAAAAGTTAAAGGTTGGGTCGGGGGCCCGAAATCTGACCCCTGACGTTCTGAATAAGAGGCCGACCAAGGCCTTCTATCGTACCTATTAAATATTGTTTTGTAAAATTATAAAAAAGTATTTCAGCTTACCTTTAGCATCATTGTTGGTGTTCCTAAGCTTGCTTGCGATATGCTGTCCTATAGGGCCTGAGGTAAGCTTTTATAGTACCGTCGAACAACTTCAACTTATTAACGTACGTATGATAAAGGACATGTGAGATAATAAATGATAACACATAATATTACGACAAATCTTTAGGTATTGTAGATATACCTAAGCCTTGATGTATAATTTGTAGAGCTTTGGAAAAAGCCTATCGAGGTGTGGCTAAACAAGGACATTTATTATTTCTATTCATTCATTTTAAATAGATATCTACTTACTTATAATAGGTACATAACTCAAAATTTAAAGAACCTCCGACACAAAAATCTCTATAAGAAAACTAGAAAAGAGCTGATAACTTTCAAACGGCTGAACCGATTTTCTTCGATTATAGATAAGAACACACTCGATCAAGCCACCTTTCAAATAAAAAAACTAAATTAAAATCGGCTCATTCGTTTACGATGCCACAGACAGATACACACGTCAAACTTATAACACCCCTCTTTTTGGGTCGGGGGTTAGAAACAAAACACCAAATTATATGACCCAAGTTAAGATTGGAGTCAGGCAATCTAGAAAAAAATTGCATCATGCTACACGTTAACTTCATGATTCTCTTCTCGTCCGTTATCGCCAGTGATTCTGGTAACTGGTTGAAATTGAACAAAAAGCGGTTCTAGTAATATAATAATTGGCCGTGAATATCTGGGGCAGGTCAATGTAGAATTAATATAAGTTATAAATAATGTGACAATGTACTGGCTATATAATGCACTCATGACTTCATGCATTATGTAGGCCATAGTATCGTCTACTAGTATGTTTTTTTTATTCAAATACATGTTAACCCTTGACTGCAATCTCACCTGGTGGTAAGTGATGATGCAGTCTAGGATGGAAGCGGGCTAATCTGGAAGGGGTAGGTATGGCAGTTTTTATTAAACACCCATACCCATATGGTTCCTAGTTAATACACTGCATCGTACTGGAACGCTGAATCGCTTGACCGCATGGTTTTGGCGCTAGGGCGGTAACTAGTCATGACCAAAGCCTCTCACCAGACCAGAGCAGAGAAAATTTAGAAATTATAAAATTTCAAATTTCCCCTGTCAGGAATCAAACCCGAGACCTCCCACTAGTAAGACCCCAACGCAGCTAGTATGTGCAGAAGTTTCAAACAAAATGTCGTAGGAAGGTATAATACACTTCGCAGTTATGGTGGATGGAGATGTATTATTGTATATAAGACCTGTTACGTGTATAATATTGTTTTTCAACAATCGAATATTGTTTTGTTTAAGGTTAGGTAAAAGTTGAAAACAATGTATCACAAACTGTCACCAAGGATTGCACCTGCATCCTGGCTAACGCGCCTGTGGCCGTGGACCAGTCGCATAGGCTACATAGTAGGTACATACCTAGGTATCGAAGATTTCAAACTGAAAAGACAGTGGTTCTAATGGACTAAAAGCACTCCACGACTGCGTCAGCTGCAATGGCAGAAGAGTGCAGGTTCAATCCCTAATGATTCCTCAATCATTTTTGATATGTATTAAAAATTTATTTTGGAACTAGCTGATGCCCGCAGCTTCGCCCGCGTGGATTGGTCAGATCCCCTGCAGCATCAGGATTGAGGAGTTGGACTCCAAATTTTTTAGGAAACAATGTCGCAAAGTTCCTCTATCGATTAAAAAAGAAATGACGCAAATCGGTTCAGAAATCTCGGAGATTTCGGTGTACATAGGTAGAAAAACACAACTCTCTTTTTGAAAGTCGGTTAAAAAAGTAGCCTATGTTACTCCCTGGTCAATTCTCTACTTGTCTCTGAAAATCCCGTCAAAATCGGTTCAGCCGTTCCCAAGATTAGCCTTTTCAAACAGACAGACAGACAGACAGACAGACAGACAGACAGACAGACAGACAGACAAAAATTTTAAAAACGTGTGATTCAGTTATAGTATCGTTCAAATAACCATATGACCTTAATATGCGGTAGTTATTTCGAAATTACAGACAGACACTCCAATTTTATTTATTAGTATAGATTAGTATAGATTGGTAAGTCAATAGTATGAAGTATCAGGAATCCACTAACCACACAAAGATACAATAGGTAATAGGTATCCTTCATATTTAGAAAAGGTGCGGTCGGTTTTGTCTTGTAGGCTTTATTCATTGCGTGACCTAAACCCGTCAAGCCGACATAAGTAGATTACTGATAATAAATAATACCGACATTCATGTGTGTACTGCATTTTAAGATCCGGTCTAAGAAAATGGGCATACAAACAAGTTCCACAGGCAAGTACTGGTAAGTTAAGACATTCTTGAAAATTATCAGCTAGATATTCTAATTCAATTTACAGCTTAAATAGTTACAAACATGATGAACAGTTTCATTGAGACAGGGAAAATTCCCGATAAGAAAATAGAAAACTAGCGGATAAGTGGGACAAAAATATCTAAAGTAACGCATAACGGTTTCTTTAATTAGATACGTCAAGCTATCCTTCCGACCATAAACACGGTAACAACTTAGTTTAAATCTATCACTTAACATCGACACACAAGCATTTGATAAATGAGATGATTTTTCCTAAAGTAGCAGTTTTTGTTTTACATGTTTTGTGTATTGACGCTAAAAAATGGTATTTGGTTAAAGACAACAGTGATTTTCAAAAACTCAATCAAATGGAACCTCAAGGCAGCGTTGAAAGTGATAACACAGAACACTATATTCCATTGATTACAGAACGAAGACATAATAGAAGAGAAGAATACAAATATTTCTCTGCAGATGATCAGGAATTCAGGCCGTCTGATCCATTGCAAATATCTTATCTAATGAAAAGAGGTCAGAAAACGAAAGATGTTGTAGATGACCTTAACTCTAATTATAAACCATCGGAAGTAAGGAATAAAATTATAAATTCTAATATTGTTCACATAAACAAACCAAGACGTTTTTTACGGAGACGATGTCCACAAATAACGAGGAAACCAAAACATTTGAATTCAAATACAACAGCTGAAGGCCGATTTTTGGAGGTGTTCGAGGTGGTCCAATTTGACCACGTTTCTTGCAAATCGAATACTGGGTTGGATGGTACCTGCTTGCATGAATATGATTGTGAGAAGAGTGGTGGAACACCAATGGGACCGTGCGCAGATGGATATGGCACTTGTTGCGTGAGTAAGTAAAATTCGTGTATTTTGTTTGATTGTAGGGAATGGTGCAGTACCTAATTATTATTATAGCCTAAGCAGTCCCACGTAAATAGAGCTAATCTACTTTAACTCAGAAGGGCTGGGCGTTGACGTGATGAGTCAGGACTTTAAAAAGGGATCATTGTAATAATAATCTGTAAGGGAGTTTTTTAACAACTATCGCCAGCGATTTTAATGTAATCACACTAATATTATAAAGGCGAAAGTTTGTATGTGTGTGTTTGTGTGTGTGTGTGTATGTTTGTTACTCCTTCACGCAAAAACTACTGGACGGATTGGGCTGAAATTTAGAATGGAGATAGATTATACCCTGGATTAGCACATAGGCCACTTTTTATCCCTGAAAATCAAAGAGTTCCCAAGGGAATTTAAAAAAACCCACATCCACGCGAACGAAGTCGCGGGCATCAGCTAGTAATTAATATAATTGTAAATATGTACTACCTATTATTGCATACCATTATATAGTGGTAAATACACTATGACCTGAAAACTTTTGTACATCCTATAATTATTATAAACCGTGTATTTGCAATAAATTAATTATGATTGTCATTTATTTTAAAGAAGGTAAAAGATTAATATATTTTAATATAATAATTTATTGATAGTAAAAACATGATTATTTGTCTGCTTTTTCAGCCCTTTTTAATTGCGAAGGCCGCTCTTCAGCAGCGGTTGGATGGTTTAATAATCCTGGATACCCATCACCGAGTTCAGACAGGCTGTCCTGTACGTTTACATTGGATAAATTTTCCGCAGACATTAAGCAAGTACGATTGGACTTTATACATTTTGAAGTAAGTACCTATAATATTAAAGGTCACTATATGTAGTTCTTGGATATCTACTAACATACTTCTAAAATTCATAATAACTGAGTTGGTAATTTATTTATAAGAAACTTGTGTGAGCTGAACAATTTCAAGCTTTCCAGTAACATAAATCCACAATAATATTGTAAATGCAAAAGTGTGTCAATTTGTCTGTCTGCTAGCTTACAATGAAAAATATTTTTTATTCAATTTAACTTACTTATTAAGTACATACTTTTGTACTGTCAAATGCATCTACCACTGGTTTGGAATGCCTTTCCTACCAAGAACAACCAGCAAGAAACTCGGCGGTTGCTCTTGTCAAAGATTTAATACTTGGCTGTTACTATGAATGATGTTCATAACGATTATTTTTTTTAAGCTTTTACCACCTACAGATGGACTTTGCGAACTGGATCAATTTCAAGTGTTGGGACAGAATGTGAACAATTTTATACCAATTCTATGTGGAATCAATTCAGGACAACATGGTAAAGCATAAATTAGTCAGCCCTTTAGTAGGGACAACATAGGATTTATCTAAATCCTAAAAAGTTGTCAAAAAAGATTAGTTTGTTGAGAATACTTGTGTTAGATAACTCAGTTCAATGCGAACAGATCTTAACCTCAAGTTAATTTGTTAATCTTAACCCGAAGTTATTTGTTTTCAGTGTACATAGAAGTTTCAGATGGTCCATTAATTTTGTCTATGCAGACTGTTACGGAGGAAAATAGAATCTTTTCGATTAAGGTACGTATAACTGAATTAACCTAATAACTTTTGCTTTGACGTGAAGGAAAACATCGTGAGAAAACTTGCATGCCTGAGAGTTTTTTCAAAGATGTGTGAAGTCTGCCAATCCGCACTTGGCCAGCGTCGTGAACCCCAGTCCCCAACCCTTCTCGTTCTGAGAGGAAACCCGTAGTCAGTAGGTAGTGAGCCGAGGATGGATTGACGATGATGATGACTTTAGCTGTTTGATGAAAATCAGTTTAGTCTTTTCTTAAAATGAGACCGTAGCAATGATCGATGCAGCTTTTAGGGTTCCGTACCTCAAAATGAAAAACGGAACCCTTATAGGATCACTTTGTTGTCTGTCTGTCCGTCCCTCGTGTCTGTTAAGAAAATCTATAGGGTAGGTACTTCCCGTTGACTTAGAATCATGAAAGGCAGGTAGGTAGGTCTGTAGGTTTCACAAGTGAAGGAATAAATCCGAAAACATTGTGGTACATAACCGATCTTACTTTGAAAATTGAATACCAAGTGGGGTATAATATGAAAGATCTTTACGCGTATATTCTAAAACAGATTTTTATATATTTTTATGGATAGTAGTTTTTAATTTATAGTGCAAAATGTCGGAAAAATACCCGAATACGGAACCCTCAGTGCGCGAGTCTGACTCGGACTTGGCCGGTTTTTTCGCAATCGACCACTCACAATTTACATAATATGCCTCACATATTGATAGGGCCGATGACAAATTGGTAACTTTACCTAATTAATTCTTATTTAAATCCGCGTGTGGTAAGGAGGTAGGTAACTCATGTCATATGAAATAATAATAAAACAATAGATTGCGGTATATAATATGACGACACAAAACTTCGTACATCTGTTTAATTATTTATAGTTAATTAAATACCTTCCTACCGTCAAATATGAGTCACAACAAAGTAGCATACTCGTACACTGTTCAATGAAGAAGCATAAAGTTCGATTCGTAGTTGAATCAGATTTGGAACCTTGGATTGGTTACCTAATTCGGCCCAAGCTTAAAGCTACCTCCAAATCCGTGGACTATGACTATGTTTGATATTGTTTGGTAGAGTAGGCTTTATTAGCTGCGATTAGTATAAATTTATGTACCTAGGTAACCAACCGTATGACCTAATATTTACCACCCTTTCGGTCCTTCCGCCTAACGATTTATTATTTCGATACTAAATAGGTATGCCCGTATTTCTATACGACTGGACACCAATTGGCAGATGGCGTAATCATAGAGGCATAAAAGCACTGCATGCCCTAGTTTAAATCATTCTTATTATTACCTGCCATTAAATAAACAGTAGGTAATCTGGGGTGCACTTGATTTGAAGTGGAGGTAATCATCTGACGGAACTGACGATTACCTCCACTTCAAATCAAGTGGACCCCACTGCTAATTGGGTAAGTAAACTTAACTCAGCAGTTACCCAGTAGTATTTATAATTATTCTACCTTATCTACCTCTGTAGGTCCTAGGGGAGGTACCTAAGCTACCTCAAAAAAAAAATTGTAAGATTTTATTTTACCACTTTATTTGTCCTCATGATTAATATTATGCGTACACAATTATATATCCCTGCCAAATTAGAGCTTTCTAGTAGATACTAATTAAATAGTCTCGGAGCTAAGGACGGACGGACGGGTAGATAGATAGACAGATAGACGGTCATGGCGAAACTACAAAGGTTCCTTTGTACCACGGAACCTTAAAAACTTAATCAAGTAAGACCTAGTTAGGTATAAAGAGTAAGAGTATCATATGTGATTTTATATTCCTTGTTTTAACAGATAACGCAATTAGCACCGTCCGACGATTTAGCAGCCCCGACAGGATGTCTGCAATTCTTCAAGGAAGACCACGGTCATATAGAGTCGTTTAACCATCGAGAGAGGTCCGAAATTGGAATCGCAAGGACGCCAAGTTATCTTGTGAGATTCAAAACATATTTTTAACACAAATGTCAAAGTAAGGTCAGATTTAAAATAGCGTCGACGTATACCTACTACTCGTAAAACGATACCTATTGATATATGTTACAAAATGAACGAGTTTCGTGAGTATCTGTACTCTTTGATATTTTTTTTGTAATAAAAATAGCAAGCGAAGGAGCAGACGGGTCACCTGATGTTAAGTGATTACCGCCGCCCGCCGCCCTGAACGTTTGCAGTATGGTAACTACTTGGTATTGGCGGTTACTCTGGCGGGCTTTCAGGAATTTGTTGGTCCGCCCCTTGAATAACCTCATGTTGTAAGTAATCAAATGGGAACACCGCAGAAGGAAGTTGATTCCAGTTTGCATGTGCGTGGAAAAAAGGATCTGGCACAACGGGTGGTCGATGTGCATCAGGTACCCAGGTGGGGAGGGAGAGGGTTTTTATTCTAAGGAGGGAGATAATGTAGGTAAGTAGGTATTTAAGCCTGTAGGTACTGTGAACAGGGTCTCATGATGGAGCAAGAAGGTCACTGGAAATCAGCACTATAAAAAAGCGAGCCAAATTGAAAATTACCCCCTTTTTGGAAGTCGGTTAAAAATAACACATTAACAGGCATTCTGGCAAGCTGGGTTGGGTATTTCGCATGTCGAGGATGATTTAAATTTTTATTTACTTTTATTTTTTCAGAGTAATCTCAATTATGCCATGTGCATAGAAAGAGCAACAGCATCCTGCAGCATTACATACACAAACGTCGGGGAAATGCAAATAGTCAACTATGATACCGGTAAGTACCTACTTATAAGTATTTAAATCTCCATTAGCACCAGTAAATAAACTCCGGTTTAGTTATGTCAGACTAAGCAAGAGAAGAATAGGACCTCAAGAACATAATTTTTTTTTGTCTAGACCCTTATTAAATTGCTAACAGGCACAGTTTTGCGCCTTCTGCTACGAGACTTGGGTCTCAGAGGTTGGAGCTTCCAACTTCCAACTTCGCATATCCAAAGCAGCATTTTACATCATTACCTACTAGCTCCACGCCAAAGCAGAACGCCACGGCAGTTAGCATTTGAAAATGACCCCATATATCCATTAATTTTCATAGGATAGGAATTATTCTAAAAGAAAGTACCTACCTATGTAAGTTTAACTATTTCAAAAACGTTTCACCATCATAATTATTATAACAATAATAATCCAAATGTTGTATCAAAATAATAATATTATGAGCATGACCTCAAAGTTGAGACAACTAACTCTACCTACTGTTGGGTTCGCACCCCTATAACAATGGCGTGCAGGCTACAGAGGCATAAGTACACTGCTTACCCTAGATTAAAAATAGCTTTTTAATTACATTCCTATTCCCTAAGTAGTCTAAGTAGGTACCTACCTATTACCTAATCTGACTTCGAAACCTGTTCACGCCTCTACTTATATTGTAGGTACCTATAAATAATGTGTTCGTTATCAATATCATTTTGAACACATGACTCTTTCAGATGGTTTACCTGTAATACCACCCCAGCAAGCAGGAGTTGAAATTCTCAACTGCCCTAGCGACTGGTTATTAATAGCTGCTTTGAGGCTATGCGGTGAACGACTCAATGATGGTTCAGTTATTCAGGATTTTTCCTTGGATGCGCCAGTAACAGGTAAGAATCCTTGTTAGGGTTCCGTAGGATAGGCAGTACTTCTATACCTCTATGAGCTGCATGCCACTGATGATGACCCATTATTGATATTGCAGATGATGCAGCAGGGCCCATTGTGATATGGTTCAGATCAGACGGAGTTTATACCGGACGTGGATTTCGATTTTACTATCAACAAAACTCTTGTACCACTTAACACTAAGATAAATAAATAATAATAATAAATAAATCTTTTATTGTTTCACCATAAAATTACAACCAAGAATTAGGTTAAGCCACCTATTTAATAAGTAGTTTTTAGGTATAAAAAAAATAGATATATGAGGGTACCTACTTAAGAAAAACTATGGCGCCCCACATACAGCCAATCTGAAATTCGAAATATCATAGAATGAGTGTGTACTTCGGATCGCAAAATATTCAGATATAAAATCCGCTGTCCATCCGAAAAAATAAAGATATAATTAAGTACAAAGAAATATATAAATATATATAGAAAAAACCCGGCCAAGTTCGAGTCAGAATCGCACACCAAGGGTTCCGCAATTTTTTCCGACATTTTGTTCGATAATTCAAAAACTATTATGCTTAAAAATAAATAAAAATCTGTTTTAGAATGTACAGGTAAAGCCCTTTTATATGATACCCCACTTGGTATAGTTATCTTACTTTGAAAATTGAAACAGATTTTAATTATTTTTTTAATGATGTACCTAACCACAAATTCGCGGTTTTCAGATTTATTCCTGTACTTGTGCTATAAGACCTACCTCCATGCCAAATTTCATGATTCTAGTTAAACGGGAAGAACCCTATAGGTTTCTTGACAGACAGACAACAAAGTGATCCTATAAGGGTTCCGTTTTTCCTTTTGAGATACGGAACCCTATAAAATAGCCTTTTGTGATCAGAAGTCATTCGCACCTCAGATCTCTATAGACGCCCAGTCTCTTAAAAAATCTCGCTAAAAATTCAAGGATTATGATAGCAGATACAGGATAGCATCTATCGCTATCCTTGAATTTTTAGCGAGATCACTTATTAGTTTGTACAGACAGCATGAATGTATGAAATAAATAGACAGTTGATATTTGACATTTTTATTTTAACAACAAAGTTTGAATACAACAAAAACTTTGTTGAACCTAATTGATAAGAAATGCAAAATTATAAAACTGCATGTCTTGCATGCCATCTCGACTTGTCGCGTACTATAATGTGATAATTTACTTTTTTTAATCCTCTTATATTTTAATTTAAAATGATGAAAACTATACAAAAATAAAGTTTACTGCCCACCTTTTATGTAAACATTACTAAGTAAGAAACAAAAAAAAAAACTCTTATTAGTATAGATTATCAGAAATCAGCAATAAACCTATACAAACAAACAAAAATACCAATAGGTATATGTTAATAAATGTTAACATGTTAAAAAAAATGTTTCAATTTACAAATTGTGCTAACATTGCCTACAATAATATTAATTCCTAAATCTTAATACACTTTCTATGGATAAAAAGTGTGTTTCTAAAAATACAAAAATAAGACTAGACATGACCTTTGGTGCTTATATCATTGAGTCTTTTCTTTTTCTCCTTCAATATTTTGTTTATCTACCAATCCCTCCCTGACGATCTTGTGAAATGATAGCTGTACTGCAACCATGATTGCTCGGATGAAGCCCAAAGATAGTATTTGTAGAACAACCTGTGTCACGCTTTCTATTGTTCCACAGTATAAAATTGAAAGAAGATGCCCACTAAATCCGAAGACAGAGTATGTTTTTCCATTCTGAAACAATAACAAAAACAATGCTGAATATATTTTTTAAATTACTAGCTGACGCCCGCGACTTCGTCCGCGTGGATTTAGGTTTTTCGAAATGCCGTAGGAACTCTTTGAATTTCCGGGATAAAAAGTAGCCTATGTGCTAATCTAGGATATTATCTATCTCCATTCTAAATTTCAGCCAAACCCGTCTAGTGGTTTTTGCATGAAGGAGTAACAAACATACACACACACACACAACACACAACACACACACACACAACACACACACACACACATACACACAAATTTTCGCTTTTATAATAGTAGTGTGATGTGAAGTGTGATAGGTATAGCGCATAACTGAGTAGGCTCGGCGGTAGTGGAACGGTGTGGAAAGAATGACAGCCGCACCGTGCCACTACCGCAAGAACTTACTCAGTTATGCGATATGCCTGTAACTAATAAAGAAAAAACCTAGATAGATAACTTTATTGCAGGCAAAACATGAAATAAACAAGACAAAACAGAAACTGAAGGAATTGCTAAAAGGATGTATTATAGGTATTTTAAAGACCACAATATGGCATTATAAGCTTATTATTCTAATAACCGCCTTATATTGAAGTTAATTTATTTGGTTTTTTGCAAGACAAAAGTAATTGGTGTCAATCGATACTGATTCCATATATTGAGTACTTATTGTACATAGAGCACATGATGAGTCTTCAATTTTGTTCATAGAAAGATGCTATTGATAGAGTAGTCAAGGAGTTTTAAACATACACTTAAGGCTTGAAAATTAGAGAGAAATATATTTAACAAATCAATTTTTAACATTGTAGTACAAAGAAGTAGGCGGAGGAGTAATTATAATAATCTAACACGGCCCCGCTTCGCTCCGTTTCAGTGGAAACGCACCCTAATACTATGAATAATCTCAGGATTACTACTTTTAAGCCAATGTAAATTTTAAACATAATAAGGATGCACAACATACTTCCTCATCCTCTACTCAAGTAAACTACTGAATGGATTTGGCTGAAATTTGGAATGGAGATACATAATATCCTGGATTAGCACATAGGCTACTTTTTATCCCGGAAAATCAAAGAGTGCCTACGGGATTTTAAAAAACCGAAATCCACGCGGGCGAAGCCGCGGGCATCTTCTAGTATCAAATAAAAATGTATGTTCAATTTGTGCCATTGAAACCAATCATTTCAGTTGTGATGTCTGATTGGGGCATGACGTCAAGAAATATTAGACTTTATTGAATGACAGAGCAAACTTTTATTTGTGTTCAATGACCATTGCATATTTTTTGTAAAAGATGTATGTACTTAGAACAAAAATAGCACCCATTTGATAGTAAATGTGGCCTAGTACATAATATATTAATTAATTATTTACAGGTCAAGAGACAGACACTGTAGAATGTAGGGCTTTGCCGAAATGGGAAACCATAGAGTAAGAATATATTTTTTATTTCCCCCTAATGGACTCTATGTTCACCACAGCATCATTGAATAAACCTTTATCAACCTCCCTGGTGTGGTAGTGAACACTGTAGTCTTGCTCTGGGAGGTACTAGGTTTGATTCCGTCTAAATTGTCTTTGATTTGGTCTGATGGGAGGCTTTTGCTGTGGCTCATTACCAGCAAAGTGGTGCTGCCAAGCAATTCAGTGTTTTGCAAGTGCAGAATACCCAGCATCACAATAAGGGGTATGACTTTAATAAAACTGCTGTACCTCTTTGAAACTAGTCAACTTCCATCATAATTTTTTTAATTACATTTCATTACTTATAGATCCGCTTAGTGTGAAGGTATGGATTACTTACCAATGCATCTCTGAGAAGTTTTCTGCCTACTTCTTCCGCTGAATGTAGACCTCCAGACCCAGAGATCAGTTTTGTCTCTTTTGGTTTTGTCAACTCTTCATTTTTAAAACCAGGTGTGTCAGTGTCTGGTGGAAAGGCCAGTGTCAGTCTAACATTGGTACCAACTAACTCCATGAAAATTGATTCTGCTAAACCTCGAACTGCCCATTTAGCTGCTCCGTATGCACTGTAACCGTAAATACCTGAAATCAAAAGATAGACCAGTAAGTTCTCATATAATTTTTAAAAACATTATTGAATTTGAACTAGGTTCTTCTTTTTTTAAACTAGATAATACCTGTGGCTTTGACCACATGGATTTGAGTTTTTAAAAATCCTGTGAGAACTCTGATTTGGCAGGATAAAAATTATATCCATCCCCAGGAAGCAAGCTATCTCTGTACCAAATTTTGTTAAAATATGTCCATTTAACCAATGGATGGGCAGTGAAAAGCTAGCAAACAGACAGTGAATGGATGGAAAATATAGTTTTGAGATAAAACTGACAACTTGTTTGGTATCAGTAGCTGCCCTCTTATGTTCAAATGGAGTTTTTAATTTCATTGTATAAGTTTGAATTTTAACAATAATCTTAACTGACTACCTTATTTGTGCATAGCTTTTATGCTAAGCATACAAAATTGATAAATAAAGATAGTAGCACCTTTATACTTAAATAAATACATACAATTTTTAGCAAAGCTTATTTTTCAAATAAATATATTTCATACCCAACAAAGCAGCTTCTGTAGAAACAAACACAATCAAACCCTCATCACGCTCCTTCATCTTTGGCAAGACATATCTTGTGGGATATGCGGTGCCGAAATAATTCAGATCTATCATTTGCTTTATATCCTCCACTTTCATTCTATCAAACTGCCCGCAAATGCACATCCCAGCACAATTTACTAACATAAATATTGGGCCAACATCAACTTCTAGTTTGGAGAAGCATTTCTCAATAGAATTGTAGTCGGCAGTCACATCTAAGGAGGCGTACTGTATTTTCTGACCGCTATAGGGCTTACAGTGAGCACTAATATCGCTTACGGCCAAAATAAGTTTTTGGAGGTCGCGACCGACTATCGTAACGTGGGCTCCTAATTTTGCCGCTTCAGAAGCTATAGCTTTACCGATGCCGCTCGATCCACCGGTGATAACAACATGCTTGTTTTTAAGGTCCCTATAAACAGTCTTCTTCTCCAAACATTGGTGCAAAACCATTAATAATATGCACACTATTAATGTTAACCCCAAAATAATATAAACGAACATTTTTACCTATAATAAGACTGTACTTCCGTAACTCGCGCTTTAATTTATAATAATTTGTTAAATAATTTTCCACTTGTTTAAATAGCGCCCAGCCGGCGGCGCAAAGTTTAAAATGACAAAATGACATTGACTTTGTCGACGTCTCGCCGTGAATCTTGGATCTTGTCTGTGGATCTTGTACACATTGGAGTAAAGTATTGCAATCGCTACATTCTCGGTAAGTAAAGTGATTGGGCAACGCGAGTTGCGAGCCGTGACGTGAGTGAGTTCCTTTAGAATAGAACCCGAGGTACTTTGAATGTGACATTGGCTAATCTGTGTAGAACCCATGTAGAGCCAGACGAGAGAAAAAAAAAATTGTCAAAGTCAAACAATAAACAATGTTGCCAGCTTAATAAACTTAGTACTAACTAGCCATTTTTTACTTCATACCGCATAAAATTCAATTTTAGTGCCTACAATGCGTAATCTAGCTGTTTTATTAAGAATGCCTTCCAATTGAAACAAACATTATTACTTAATAAGAATAGCGTACCTACCTACCCACGATTTCAATGGAGAGTACCCAGATGATGAATGAAGAGGTCGTATTGCTTTTCACTTTTTTCGTGCGAGAGTTGAAACAATGATAGCAAATTATTATTAGACTAGAGGTTAGTTTAGTCATGGTTTAGTACGTTTTGTTGGAAAGCAGTTAGCAGCACTGATTATAGAAATGTCAATTGGTAATACATCCTACTCTATGGTACCTCCCTCCCTACACATAATATTCCTAATATTCGCGATACCTATTGATTTGATTCGTTTTGTTAAATTATTACAAAAATATTAAACTTAGATTTTAAACCAAAACAATTTTATGGAATTGAGCTGGTATTATAATAAATACCGAGCCTTATTCGTGTTTGTAGTTATTAGTGTTAATAGTTAGTTCATAGAGTTCGGAACAAACAATAATGAATTTGGAGACCAATAGATTGAACACCTTTACAAACTGGCCTGCTTCAGCGCCTGTGGATTCTATAAGATTAGCGAAAGCGGGTTTTTTCTACACAGGCCAGGGTACTGAGGTGGAGTGTTTTAGTTGTGGAGGTAAAATATCGGAGTGGAATTACGGCGATCAGGTTATGTGGCGACATAGAACATTGGATGCCACTTGTGCGTTCGTCATGAACCCGACGCTTTCTGGTAATGTTCCCCTAGTGTTAGGCCGTGAGTGTACCGTGCAATCTGGACAGAGGGCCACAACTGATGTGCAACAGGAGTCAGATACTCAGGATTATGGTTTCAATGAAGAGGATGATATGTACAAGAGCGACGCCCTGCGGTTATTGTCTTTCGTCAATTGGGATGTGAGTAAATTTATATAGCAACAAACTTACTTTATTAATTAAGCTGTTTAATTGGTAAATTCTAGCTAACAAACAGGGTTTAAATTCTACTTAACAGTACTGCGAAATTTCATATTTGCCTATTCCCTTCTCTGCAATGATCAAATTAAATATAAAGATTCTATTTTATGTAGAAATAATATTCAAGAAGTTAGAAACTATAGTACACAACAGGTTGAGATGGCAATTAGGATATGAGGTGGGAATACCCCAATTGCCTCTACGATCTGTCGCTGAATATATTGTCAAGAATCTTAAAAATTAATATTATTATCATTCAAGAGTTGGTCATAACTCATAACTATTTTCACAAACTTATAACTGAAGCTACAAAGGTTCCAAAAGCACCCTGGTTAGAGAATAAGTCTGCAATAATTGCCTCCAGGGTTTTCTATTTTGTACCATCATCTTACAATGTCAAGCTGAAATATATGAGCATACTTAGACTTTGCTCAGACTTAAGATACTACTAAAATGAGACAGAATCGTTGACATTTTAAATAAAACTTAAGTCTGACCAAAGTCAAAGTACACTATGGATCTCAGCCTTAGTTTCCTAACACTTGACCTTTAGCATAAAGTAAACAACTTACTATATTATTTGACCTTACATGCAACACTAATTCTATTAGAAGACCTTGTTAATGTTCACAAGTTTGAATTGGTGATGGTTACAAAATAATTATAATGCTCCTTGTTCTATGATTTTAGCTATGAATTTATAGCTAAGTGCTGTTCAAACAAATCTTAATATATAAAAGGAAAACCTGACTGACTGATTGACTGACTGACTGATCTAGCAACACACAGCTCAAACTACTAGATAGATCAGGCTAAAATTAAGCGTGCAGATAGCTATTATGTTGTAGACATCCGCTAAGAAGAGATTTTTGAAAATTTGACCCCTAACTTGCAAACAAACAAACAAACTTGCATTTATAATATGGGATGTGAAATTTAGGATGTTTGTTAAATTGTTGTTGGAATGTAAATAGCCTGAATTAATACAGGCTACTTTTTGTGCCGGAAAATCAAAGAGCTTGGCTGGATTTTTAAGACTTATATCCACACAAAATTGCTGGCAAGTTATGAATAAACTTAATCTTATGCCACATCATCACTTTTCATCAGGTGTGATAGTGGTCAAGCGCTTGCCTATAATGAATTAAAAAAAATTAAAAGAATAAAAAATACTTATTTCTTATACAGGATAATTCGGTCTCTCGCCAAGAGCTAGTAAGCGCAGGGTTTTATCATGCTGGTGGAGGAAGACTTCGCTGTGCATGGTGTGGAGGGGAGCTTGCACCTTTCAGGAGCTTGGGATCTCTCGGCCCCCCACTAGAAGTACATAGAATGTAAGTGAACCTGTTAAAAAGCTGTTGCCGTTACCTTACTCGGTGAAACCTATAAAACTGCTAGCTTAGCATACTTTGACTGTTACAAGGTGGTGACTTGTGACCTATATTTCCGTTTCCTAAAATTTTGATATTTCAGCAGTTTTTATTATTAATTCTATCAAAGAAATTATATCTAATCGTGTTTTTACTTCATGGTGAATTTAGAAGTCTAAAAAGCACTAAAAAACAACATAGTTTTTTAATTTAATTAACATAGTTTTCAAATAATGTGCTTCTAAAATTGAGTAAATATGCCTTAAAATTATAAGTCACAGGCAACAATACTGAGAATTTATTTGACATCCTTTAGATTAATCTGCAATAACTACTCTAAATTGTAGGTATAGGTGTGATTCCCCCAAGAATGATTCATAAACTAAATTACACAAACTGTGTTGAACTAGTTATGTGATAGTTAAAATTATATCTTCAATATTGCTATCTATTTAACTCACATGCTTGTAACTTTAAAAAAAAAACATGTGAGTGACCTGATTAATAGTTAATTTTAACCAAAGCGACTCATATTAATTTTCCTCTTATTGTAAAAATTATAAATTATATAGGTTTATTTTAATTTTATGCACCTACAATTTAGAAACCTTGGTTTTTAGGATGCTATTATGGATTATTTATAACAATGTTTGTTACAAAATACTAAAATTCATCTTCTAATAAGTAAGAATATACCTACCTAGTTTATATTTTATCATTGCAGGTACTTCCCCCGCTGCGCGCACGCGGCTAACTTGGAATTGGAGCGGAGAAATAACGAGCTCTCCCCGCCCTCCTCATCACCTTCTTACACGCCTCCATTGCAATCGCCCCCAATTACAGTTAATAAACCCCAATCGTAAGTACTCACACTTACTCGGACATTTAAGGTCCAACGCAACGCTGGGCAAAGATCCCGAAAATTCGGAATTAAAACGAAAATAAAATTATTGTCATCCTTGAGATAAACTTGCGAATTATATGATTCATCAAGATAATTGTATTTTGGTTCCAACATGATAGACAACCTGCCAAAAGAAATTGCTTTTTGGGTTCATAGAAACTTCTATTTCAGAAAAATGACTGTAGAAGTACAAAAAAAACCGGCCAAGTGCGAGTCAGACTCGCGCACCGAGGGTTATCTTACTTTGAAAATTGAAACACATTTTTTTTCTGTGATGTAACCACAAATTCACGGTTTTTGGATTTATTCCTTTACTTGTGCTGTAAGAGCTACCTACCTGCCAAATTTCATAATTCTAGTTCATCGGGAAGTACCCTATAGGTTTTCTTGACACGACCAACAGATAGAGAGACAGACAGATAACAAAGTGATCCTATAAGGGTTCTGTTTTTCCTTTTGTGAAGTATGGAGCTCTAAAAAAGACAACTTGCAGTTATCCGGTTTTTGTTAGGTCGGGTGCGGAACACAACGCGCGGGTAGTGGAAGCGGGAGGGGAGTGGCGGTCTCTGGGAGTGGTGGGGGGAGGCGCGAGGCATCCCTCCCGAGCCGCGCTCGCTGCGAGGCTGGCGACGTTCGAGCGCTGGCCGGCGGACCGCGCGCAAGCTCCTAGAACTTTAGCCGACGCTGGTTTCTTTTATACGGGTATAGATGATCAGGTAATTGACTAAAAGCTACTACGCAAAACTAACTGTAAATGCTGGATGAAAGGAGGTGCTGTTTTTACTTTAGCAGACTTGGGTGGGTGGGTTTGCTAAACAGCGAAGCGAGTCCGCAATGATCACGCTGCCGCGCATTACAAAGTCTCGCGGGACTGCCTAGGTTTTGTAGACGCAGCTATCTTCTTCGTGATAATACGCTTGGTAGAACGGCCGTGGTCATCACGAAGTGGCGTTTTTGGAGCAGTTATGCGCCTCACGAGCATTCGCCATTGCTCCCTGCCGGCGATAGTCTGGTACACTCGTGCACCACACCGCTCACAGCAGACTTAATTTTGTAGGTCCATCGCGTAGGCGATGCTAACCCGTTCTTACAGGCTGCGTAAGAGTTGCGTAAGCGTAGACGTAACGTGTACCATTGCGTTGTAATGTATGGAACTGTATGAAACATGGCACACAGCTTGCGTAAAGCGTGGACGTATGCGTAACCCCGTGTGTTAGGGGTTTACGCGCGTCACTATTCACGTGTCACGTGTACGCAATTGGTGTGAATCGGCCTTTAAACGTTAGAGTAGTTATGTTTTGGAAGTGGCCAGTAATAAAAGTGGTAATATGATCAGGTGCGATGTTTCTACTGCGACGGCGGCCTGGGCAAGTGGGAGGCGGGCGACGCGCCGTGGTCGGAGCACGCGCACTGGTTCCCGCACTGCGGCTACGTGCTGCTCGTCAAGGGGCAGGAGTTCGTGGACTCATGCCGCAACCGCACCTCCGTGCAACGCACGGTATGTTGAGATACGCAAATGTACGCATTACCAGGTGAAATGGTTCTACTGCAACCATCGTTCGCAAAATTGCTCCTCTTACCCCTAAAGTGCACTGAATGAAACATGAAATACTTATAAAACATTTTGTATTTTCAGTTCTCAGCTGACAGGGGTCTCAGTTCAAGAACCCGAAATCCAGGTGTGAATTTCCCAATAACCGAGAGTCAGGTAAATATTTTCGCACAATCTATAAATTCAGTCAGATAGACAGACACATCGACTTTTTTTTTAAATTTAGATTTTTCTTTTTCGTTATCCATATTATTTTATCCATATCATATCCATATATTGGTTTCAGCGTCAGGTTGTAAAAGTGGTATAGATGTTCTATTTCACGATGACCACTCAGCCTTGGTTGTAGTAGTGCGTATACCGATAAGCGATAACGCATTTGTGTGCGTAACGTCGTTCCGGTTGTAACTGAGCGCCACGCACACTATAATAATGCGTACGTGTGCACTCACACAAACAGCCAAACAGCCTTCGTGAAATAGTAGAACATCTGTAGTACTATAGAGGATACATAATAATTCCAGGTAGAGGAATGTATGGAGAGCAATGCAGCACTAGCGGCGTTAGGCGCGGGCCTGGACGTTGCTCGAGTCCGTCGCGCCATCGTCAGACGGTTGCGAGCTACAGGTTTGACTTTACAGAAATACCTATTTCATTCATGGATTACTTTATAACTAAAGGGAGTTCTAGGTTCAACTTGTAATAGTTTTTTTTAAAGTGTTTTACCTACACTCGAAGGAAATTCCAAATAAATATTTAAATACATATTATAAAAAATTGCGAAACCGGCAGGATTTGACCACGGTCCCTTCACTGCTGATGACTAAAAATCTTCGATGAAAAGTAATCTATATTCATGGAGACATATATTCCTTGGAGAATCGAAGACTTCCCACAAAATTTTTAAAAACCTAATTTCACGCGGATTAAATCGCGGGCATGATCCAGGTTTAAAATAAATTCAGATTGTAAATAACGGGTAAAATGCGAGTCGGTCTCGCACGCGAAGGGCCACATCTTACAAGAAATAACACTAAATTTTTTTTTTTGTGATGTAACCACATATTCACGGTTTTAGGGTTTTTCTTTACTTGTGCTATAAAACATTCATCATTATTATCATGATCAACCCATCGCCAGCTCCATTACAGAGCACAGGTCTCCTCTTAGAATGGGAAGGCGTTTGGCCGAGTCTACCCCTATAAGAAATTGCTACTTGCCAAATTTCACGTTTCTAGGTCAACGCGAAGTTCCTTAATAGGTTTTGACTCCCTTGACGACGTCAGACAGACTGACAACGAAGTGATCCTATAAGGGTTTCTTATTTTTCTCTGGAGATATTGGACCCTAAAAACTTTTATCATCCACGGAAATGGTTGTTTATGCACACAGATAGAAATAGTTTATTAATATTCTAGGTCTCCCATTCAGTTCGTCGGAAGCTCTCATCGACGCAGTCCTGGATGAGCAGCTGAACGAAGAGGCGTGGTCCGTGTCGCCGCACAGCCAGCGCCTCGCCAGGGACATCCTAGCGGAGACGCTGCGAGACTTTGCCCCACGCTCTGGGTAAGTGACTATTGAAATATTCTACGTCTCCCAATACTGAATGGAGAGTATGGATAGAGTAGAGAGAGAAAATGTTTCGTCAATGCAAACTCACAGTTCAAACATTTTAAACGTTACCGTTAAAAATATACTTCTTATTTCATACAGATTAATCCCCGCGTCAAACATAGAAGAAGAGAGATCTGATAGCCAAACGTCACAAACGGACAGCCCAATTCGAACGCCAACACCCAGCAGTGTACCACAAACTACACACAGGCCCAACCAACCACAAAACAGCGGCAGCCAACTCGCGACCGACCAGACCAACGACGTTACCGACAACAATCCTGAACCAGATGGCGGTCCTGTCATAAACAAGAATAATATTACCTTAGAAGAGGAAAACAGGCAGCTGAAAGAAGCAAGATTATGCAAAGTGTGCATGGATAACGAAGTAAGTCAATTATGATAAATCTTCCTGTAAAGTTACCTAAGCGATTTGCTGCCTCTTGAATATTCTTTCTTCATGTATTTGTACATTTTCTTGTCTCTCTTCTTTGCTTTTTGATATAGTATAAGTAATTAATTTTTATTGCACTTATGCTAGTTTTTTACTAAAAAAAATTACTTTAACAAAAAGTGATATTGAAATAAACATATCCACGTGATATTGATTCGTTACTTTGTCGTTCAGGTGAGCGTGGTTTTCCTGCCGTGCGGTCACCTGGTATCGTGCGCGGGGTGCGGCGCGGCGCTGGGTGCGTGTCCGCTGTGCCGCGCGCCCGTCAAAGCGCTCGTGCGCGCCTACCTCGCCTGACCGGCCGTCTCGCCGACACTGCAGGTGAGCCTGAAGCAGTCTTCGCTTCAAATAAGCTGTACTATGTTCTTTTAAGCTGTATTTTCATATATCATCATAATACATACTTGCAATGTTACGCGTTGCCCAGACAATGGAGGTACGTTTCGTCCATTCGTCTTTTTACTGTTTGTGATTACAGTCCACATCCGAAACTTCTATTATTAAGATTATATTGAAATCATTACGAACTTATTATAATGTTATTATTATAATAAAGTTAATGAAATGTTATTCTCTTTACTTTTCAGAGTTGTATGTTTGCAATGCAAGCCTCGCGTGGAATTGATTCAATGCCGCCCAACGCAGCGTAACACAATGTCCAGCGAAGTGTACTAGTTAATTCATTATCTTAGTAAATACGCTATATCTAATTAAGGGTCTGATTTATTGAAAGACGATAAGTATATTATGCAATATTTTTGTTCTATTAAATAATACTTTAAACAAAAGTAATGAGTGATATTTTGAAAATCGTTAATACACTCCTAACTGTTACATCCCTAATACATATTTTTATTCGTTTTCGATGTAGTGGCCAATTACAAATATATTTTATTGTAAACTCTCGAATTATGGAAAATCGTTGAATTTTGCAACATAAACTAGGAATTATCAAGACCTAATTTTAAAAGTCCGAATTGTTCTTATATGATCGTTATATTTCGAACTTTTACCAGCATCCACTTGGTATATTCCTCAGAGGCAAAAATTTGTGGAGAGAGAAAAGTTTTTTAATTTATTTATTCATATTATGAACAAACAAATACATTTTAGTTTATATCTCGCCAAACTACACAGCGGTTTGTCAAACTGTTAGTGTCTTAGTTTTCACTACAAACATCGTCAACATTTATCACAGGTAGAACACACTCCTTGAAAACTTTCGTCCTAAGCTTTGAGACATTGACGAATTTGAACTCTGACATTATAATTTTGGAAAACACAAAACCCATAGTTTTCGGGACGTGAATATCCGTACTAGGGGTGTAACTCGGGCACTAAACACTAATCGCTTTGCTTCGTAGTTTCGCTTGGGCAAATAGGAACTCGTCATTTGTTTAAGAATACAATACAGCATTTAAAAAATAAGTAATTTAATAATCCAATAAGTAAATAAATCTTTCTGATGTTTTTCTGTAAACTAAATTTAGAGTATCTCCATCTTTTTCTTTTAATTAATAAACTTAAAAACTAAAAGTGCTACAACAGGCTGACGATAATTTCCATATATATTTAAGATATTCCATAAATTCCATATTCAAAACTTTTTAAAATTTATAAAAATATGAAAAAATATTTTTATAGATGTAATTGAGTCTAATAATAATTGAGAAGTATTTATTTTCTCTTTTATTAATTCACATTTCACATTGCTCACTTGCCTAAGAAACATTTTTGCAACTTTATTGCTGTACAAAAGTACAGTACCTACTAGTGATTTTATTAAATTACTTATTATTAAAACCTAATGTTTAGAAGTTTTGTCAAACAAACTATAAGAATATTAGGTATTATCAAATTAAAAAAAAAATACGTTTTTGCGTATCTTTGTTAGATAGAGCTATTGTCCAAACAATAATTATGTATTATATTCGTTTTATATAACAGCTCTGTTAATACCTACTTACTTAATAATAATAAATAATAATTTATTAGATTAACGTTTATTTATTAATAGGTATTGTTGACTTATATTAAAAAATATTAAAAACAATAAATTTATCTTTTAAAAAATATTATGTTAGCTATTTTTAATCAAATAAACGAATTCGATAATTTTGTTATAAGACGGCCTCCCTGGAGCAGTGGTAAGCACTGTGGTCTTGTTATAGGAGGTCCCGGGTTCAATTTCCGGCAGGGGTATGGAATTTTATAATTTCTAAATTTCTGGTATGGTCTGGCTCTGGTGGGAGGGTTCGGCCGTGGCTAGTTACCACCCTACAGGCAAAGCCATACCGCCTAGCAATTTAGCGTCCCGGTGCGATGCCGTGTAATCAAAGGGGTATGGGTTTAATGAAAACTGTCACCCCGTCCAGGTTAGCCCGCTTAGACTGCATCATCACTTACCACAAGGTGAGACTGCAGTCAGGGCTAACTTGGTTCTGAATAAAAAAAAAGCATGTTTATATTAATTCTATGTCGCCCAAAATTATAATCTATTTTAGTGTTTGTTTATTTCACAAAAATAATTTGAAGAAACTACTGTTTTAAACTTTCTAGATTAACTAGTGAATAGTGACAGATAATAATGCAAAAAAATGATATAACACCAAATACGAGATAACTTGACGCAAAGTGCAATACTATCACTATAATATCATGATACACTATTTTATCTGGCTTGTACTCGTAGGTATCGGGAGTACCTAGGTATTTGGAACTATTATATTTGTGACGTTGCATTTCATAACGAACCAAGTCCACTTTTACCGGCATATAAGGTTTTTTTATTTTTTGAAAGATCTATTAAATTTATACATTTCGTGTTTTACCAAAGTGACTCAAGTCCAGCGATTTTCAATCAAAATTAGTCTTAAAAGTAGTAGATTTTTCCAAAACGAACCAAGTCCACGTGCTTTGTAACATCAAAACAAACCAAATCCATTTTGACCAATCACAGCATGATATGATTCTAAGATGGTCGTCAGTTGCTCCCGGAGTGTTGTCTAGTGATCTATGTGTCTCTCATAAATTTTGTTTTTAACATCAATTTTTTGATAAAAGCTATGGAAGGAATACCAATAGTGCCTCCAGAAAAGTCTAGCAAAAGACTGATTCCAAAATCTAAGCAGAAACGTGAGAAATTTAAGGAAAAACTGTAAGTGTTTGTTATAGTGAATAGCTGTTCATAGGTTGGTTTGTGCCGGTCGTCCAGGGCCGCATTCATAGTTGAATATTACAATGTAATATCTTGTATACACACATTTTGGTTCTAATTTTTTAATTTTTAGCGCACTTATTCTTAAACATTAATTTATGACATTTAGCAATGGTTACATTTATGTTGTAAACTAGTAACGCTATTTTCTGGAATAAAAATGATCTATGTGTTAGTTCTGGGCAATGGGCAATAAGCTATATCTATTCCAAACAGCCAAATTGAAGTTTCACATTTATAATTTAATAGGGTTAATTCATTTTTTGACTATAAACTTTAAAACTATATTTTTTTATAAAAAGTTACAAAAGTGTACAAAGCTTGTTATTTAGCCTGAATCCGTCCCATTAATCTGCGATTAAACAAAATGCACTAAGTCCCGATGTTAATTTCAGCAGACTAAACTAAGTCCAATAGACTTGGCTCTTTTTGATATTCAATATCTAAGTCCATTGAAAAAATGAGAATTTTGTTCTAATTAATCGAGTTTACGTAATAACATTATAAGGATAACATAATCCAATAACATAAATAGATGTTAATACCCACTTTTTCCCCAGTATAAAGTAAGTTTTAACTGAATAATTAAAAAAGACACTTCTCTACCAATGATACTTTATGGACATGGTTCATTATGAAATGTAACGTCACATTTATAGTAAATTGTATTCAATATTTATTGTGTAATTACCACAGATAATAGATTAAAATAGACTGTAAACAGGCCGCCGAGAAATAACACCCAATTCCGAAGAGAACTGTGTCAAAAAGTAGCTAGTAATACGTTCTCCGCGCGTTCCACGCTTGCGCTTTGGTAGTTCACATACAACTGATTTCACTGTTGTTTACTCGTAGGCTAAGGGGTCAACATCTATATTTTTAATTTAGTCGGGGGCATCATCTATATTTTTAATTTAGTCTGTGTATTATTGTTCCATGAATTTAAATAATTTAATCCATCATGTTGATCGCTATACACTATTCCTTAGTTAATTAATTGTACAAAAGTAATAAATAATAGAATTAATTATAGGTAATCTAAGATCTGGAGATTTCGAGAATATAGTCAGTGAGTTTTATTGCCTTTTTACAATACTGGTAATTTGTATTTAGGTAGGTAATAATTAAACGCTTGGAGTATCTTTTTATATTCACCACAATTTGCAAAGTTATGTTGCAAAATGCTTCTTTTCAAAGCATATTTTGCACGCTGTATAAAGCCTCCGGTTCACATAGGACCAACGCATTCGACGAGGGCTGACCAACGTGTGACCCTATTTGCAAATTACGCTACGCCTTTGTTTTGTGGCCGCTGGACGAACGACGAATATAATATACGCCCTGAACACATTCGCCGAGCACGTTGGCCCATCGTATACGAGGGGCATAATATTTTAAACTATGGAAAATAGAATACTGTCGTGTTACTATTTTTATGTGTAGTAAAAGCCTGTTATGTGATTTGTAGAAAAGTAATGTTAGAATAGTTTATGGTGATATATACCAGATCAAATAAAAATATACCTACTTATTAATAACTGATACTTGAGTTTCATTCAAACCAAAAACGCACTTCTGGCTTCGTGTTTTACAAATCACTGCGGGTAGCTAAAGTTCGAACAAATAAGACTTTGGAGTCGGGGTGCTCAGATTTCGTTCTGGGCCACATTTGACCCTCATGTCTTAAGCTGCGTACAGACCGGCCCAACGAACGCTCTACGATGGATATTTATCGTTCGCTAGCGTTGGCTTCCGCACGCTCGTTGGAGTTCGTTAATACGTCCAAATACATTTAGTGCTCGAACGAACGTTCGTTGGCACTTGATTCCGGTTCTTTTCTCTTTCATTCGCAATTGAATCGTGGACGACGAAGACATCATTATAATTGCTAGTTTTATATACCAAAACGAGTTAGCAAGAACAAGAAAAAATAAACGTAAGCGAAGATGGTGGTTCTCCATGATCTAAATGGCGAGAAATTTCAAATTGGACGTCTACACGCTACGCACTCTTGCTTCAACTGAGCGTTCGTTCGTTGGCCTTCGGCGACCGTCCAAACAGAGTTCGATCAAATAGCTCGATTTCTTTGATGTTACCGCCACGCTTCGGATCGCCGGCACACGCCAACGAGCGATCGTTGGCATTCGCTAAGCCGTCCAGATTGCAGCAACGAAGGTCAACAAAACCCGTTCGTTGGCGTTCGTTTGGCCGGTCTGTACGCAGCATTACTAGATGACAGACAGACAAACATACTTGTATACAGACGAATATGACGAAACATACTTGTATACAGACGAAACAAACAACACTTGTATACAGACGAATATGTGTACCTGGAGACATTTTTTTATCCCGAATTCAACGCATTTTCTATTGCTGTTTTGGAAATGTATAGGATTCATAGGAAAGTTTCACACATTTTTACTGCTGATTTTAGCACGTTTCCTAGAAATTGTATATAATGACGGATTTCACACATTGCCGGTTCCCTGTACGTACCTATAACGAAAATGAAGTTAATTTTAAATCTATATGATTTACGTTTCTCTCATCATCTCAAAGCTTGCGTCATTTGAATGTTGTTTAGTGTTTATCTCCCGTTTCGTCTTTCAATTGAAGCCGGTGATATCACCACTAGTTTTAGCCTCGTAAACTTGCCGTCTATTTGTGCATACAAACTGCATTTCACGCATAAATATCCTTCATGTCTTTATTAACCAAACTGTTAGGTGTATGTTACTTCGCATGCATTGAAACATTCAGGAGTTCGTACCTCATACGGAAAAACGGAACCCTTATAAGATCACTTTGTTATTGTCTGTCCGTGTATGTCAAGAAAACCTATAGGGTACTTCCCGTTGACTTAGAATCATTTAAGCAGGTGGTAGATCTTATAGTATAGTATAAATCCGAAAACCGTGAATTTGTGGTTACTTACATCACAAAAAAAAAATAATGTTATAGTAAGCAAAGTAAAATGTAGTGAAAAAATTAATTTACTAAATTGCATATAGATGGCGCTGTTGTCATTATCTTGTAGTATTTTTGCACATAAAATATTAAAATATTTTGTACGATGGTACGGAACTCTTCGTGTGTAAGTCCGACTCGTACTTGACCGTGGTTTTTAAATTCCGTACCCGAAGGATGCCTACGAGAATCGGGACCTATGACTACTTCCACTGTCGGTTCACCGTCCGTCCGTTTGTCTGCCAGCGGACTCTCTCGTGAACCGTAGTAGTTAGAAAGTTAATATTTTCACAGAATGTGTTAGTATTTCTATTGCTGCTATAACTACAATTAAAAAAAACCACATAAGCGGAGCGGAGCGAAGATGTGTGCTGAACAAACACATCCGACCATTTCCGCTTTGGTAGATAACGGGCCTAGGTAAGTGTTACTTAAGTATAGATTTTCTAAGTATAATATTTAGCAGACTTATCGCATTAAATACCTATACCTATCTAAGTAAGTAGAATGTTATGTATGACGACTAGGTACTAAAAGATGGACAAACATTGTAAGCGCTAATTAAATGCGTGTTTGTTTAAAAATCAGTTTATTACAAAATCAACTTCACTTAAGATCTCCGATCTTCAAAAGCGAATCAGTGTGTAGATCAAAGGTGGTTTTTTTGGGCGTAAAGGTGAAGAGCGGTTTTGCTATGCAACGGGGCGCCGAAGTCGATGTCTGGACCGGAATAGTGCCGGGGAACGAACAGAAATAGCGTAGACGCCGCCGACGCCGACGGAACGCTTTTGGAACTTTATTAATATGCAAAATATGTTGTAAGTTTTAAGGAAAACGAGAGATATGATCAGGATCTTACTGGTTCCTTCGGTAGGAGCAACATTCGGAAACTGATTATGTAGGTATAGGTACCTACGTCATAAAATGTGGTAAGCTTGACGTCGACCTCCTATTTGCAAGGTCTGGGGTTCCATTCCGTGCGCGAAACTCTAACTTTTCGGAGTTATGTGCATTTTAACGGTGATGGAAAGCACCGGGAAACTTGTATGCTTGAGAGTTCTCCATAATGTTCTCAAAGGTGTATGAAGTCTGCCAGTTCGCACTTGGCCAGCGTGGTAGACTATGGCCTAACCTCTTTTCACTGTTAGAGGAGACCGGTGCTCTGTAGTGAGCCGGCAATGGGTTGAGCATGATAATGATGTTGATAGTTGTGAAATGTGTATAGGTACATAGTTGGTTACCTAGGTACAATTTCATAAGGGTATGGTATGAATATAGAATTTTAACGATAAGTGTATATGTTATCTTTGCAGATAAGTTTGTTTTCCTTTACACGTTAGTCATTAGACACGGTTCGTAGAAGAGGTTCCTAGGTTTTAAGGAGCCTCTTCGTTATTTTCTTTTCCTGATAAGTTTTTATTAAGTACTGTATTTAACGTTAAGGAAAACTTACTATATATATTATGTTTTTAAAATGAACAATATCTGTAGGAGAGCTCATAGTGCGACTAACTAAAATCCTATGCCTGACTAGGAATTTAGTTAGTCTGCCTCCTATTTTGTTTCAGAATATCCTGAAAATCAAATGAAAGTCAGATAAAAAAATATTTCTAATTTTCAGCGCATCTCACGCATCGAATACAAATATTCTTTGTCTTTGAACACAAACAAAGAGTGGCGCAGACTCATTCCCAAGATTAGTGTTATAAGGGAGAATTGCAGGCACGAGAACTCCAGGCTGCCAAACACGTGGTTGGACTTCATATGGATACTGGATAGGACTTAGCTAATAGCTGTTCGAAATTAAAAGAAGCGGATTTAGAAGCTTTTGGGGTAATAACAGCTAGACTTGATTTCGAAGAGAGCACAAAATGATGGTAATTAAATGATTTATGACTTATTATCTAAAACTGTGCTGACTCATAGTGATATTCCTATTTGAATAAGTACCTATTTACTATTGCATTAGTAATAAAGTAGCTGGTATAACAATAAAATGATCTTTGTGCCTCTATCTAAGGACATGACGCATCGTTCGATGCTATAGTTTAAATGCGAGGGTCGTAGGGTGTTTGGAGATCCGATGCGAAATGATAAGAATAATAACAAGGAAGGGCCTGTTCAAAGTACTACTTTACAATAGCTAGGTACTCGTAGGTAGGTGTGTTCGCGTCTAGACTCTAGACGGATATTAATGCCATTACGTCATACCTACTTTAACTTCGCATTCTGACAATCGCAAAACGGCAATCGACTGAGCTCGATAGAATTTTTTTTTACTAAAGAAGTGACGATGACTTGAACATCGCCAGAACTGGAATCTTCGATATAAAAGGTAGCTAGTTACTTACCTATTTGTAACATGGATGATTTGTAGATATTTATGGTACATTCTGTATCTATTCATGGGCATGCAATCTAGATAAGACGTAATCTACCTACTTAGGTACCTACCGCTCATTTTTACACAGTTGAATCAATCTTTCCGCGAATTTAATAATTTTGGCTATAATTCCTTTTAAAAAAATACCTAGGTACCTACCAACATCACTATACGTAAGTGTCTAAAAATAGAGGTATATACTATGTAAGTAGGTAGATGCGTCGTAAATTTTAAAATTATAATAAATTTCAGGCTCTAATATAAATTTTACGCACAATACTGAAGTCCAGTTGGTTGGAAGATGGTTCATAAGTTTTAAACTGTAGGTACCTACTTACATTCTTGCAGTTAGATACCATAGAGATAAAATATCACTTATCTTTTAAATTATATAAATCCTCAAGACATACCTAGTTTATATATAAGTTGAAAATATTCCTTTGTTTTACAAAAACAGATAGACAATTAACATAAACATTGGTAATTTCTTTAAAAGGTAACGGTTTGCGCACCGCCATTTCTGTTGGATCGTATAGCGTCCGCTAGATGTCGCTAGTTGTACCCAAGGGCTGATAAAATGTGCAATTTTAACCATAATAAAGCTTGAAACAAACAACACGCGTCGGAAATCTGTTAATCGAGGCCTCCCATATATAAGTCCTGTGTGGCTAAAGGGGTAGATTGCTCATACATCATTGCTCCTACCTCAATAGTATAAGACGATGATAGAATGCCAGCGTTAGAAACATAATAACGTCAGAGTAAAAGAGAGGTCTCTTTTACTCTGACGGAACTTTATAAAGGAAAACTTTACTTTTACTAAAGGACCAGTATAAAGGACTTCAATTTAAAGTCAACTATATATGTATAGACGAGCTAAGACTTTAAAACATTGCAATTAAAGTCCATTTTACTTTGACGCTAAAATATTTCAATCACAGAACTCCTAATTTCCTAAATCTGTGATTTTAATGCTCGAGTTCTTGATGAGATGTAAAATCTTGTAGTATATTACAGTACTAAGACTCCAGAAACTACGCACTGCCCGCGTCACGCTTTTCATTGTGACCTCCAATGACGTGCTTCATACAATTCTTTGTACAGTTGGCGTTAGGTAAAAACACTTATCTTGAAGCTGTGAAGTGGGTGATTCTTCCCACGCTGCAGGTTCATAAATCCCCTATTATCGTTCAGAGTTCTTTTGTATAATATGGTAACATACTACACAAACAACATCAGCAAACAAGTAAGCGTTTAGTGAAATAGCTGGATGAGGAAGGCTGAAGACCGGAGATGGTGGTGCTCTTTGAAAAAGACTTACCTACGTATTATTATTTACAATATATTTTTCACGTTTTGTGTGCAATAAAGATTTTATCTATCTATCTATCTATATTTGGCAGTGGACATCCGCAAGATGAAATGAAGATGGTAACATACCAACCGTATCACAAATCGTACATGATTTACCTTTGTCTGAAAACCAGCGTTGCAGCTTGTCGCAGCATGATGCTGAGTGGGAGACCTATATTTGGTTACACGTATTATTATTTAGTATATTTTTACTCATAAGTGTGATACGTAGATTAATTCAATTAGTTTAAGGTTTATTGGAATGTTCATTGTAGTGTTATAGTGATTAAATAAAAAAAGTTTTCTTTCTTAAGTATCTTGCCGTTTCCGCCCCGCGATCTGTTCGGTTCAGCCTTAACCGGTGAGTCAGCGTTAAGGTGGGTTAATTAATACTTGCCGGCATAGACGCAACGTCCTTGCAAGGCTGCACTGTCACTTTACAACTACGTGCGCCTGCGCCTGTTTTCCTTTGTTTCTTCATTAAATGACAAATTATATCGTTTTTTCCGAATGCCTTTTCCGTTCTATCCATCGGCACATAATTAATACCTGGTACACCAACGGTCATCCTTAACAGTCAGTAGTTATTTATCTTAGGTATTCCTATGATAGACACAAAACTAAACTAAAAGACAGATCTAAACGCGCTTTCATAATGTCCTCTTAGATATTTTGTATCCAACAGAATTAACCACATCTGCCGTCCTATTTGAGAGCGGTTAGCCGAAACCAAAATAAAAACCGAAAACAGGACCAAACTAAAAATTGACTGAAAATCTTGGTCCTGCGCTCTGTTATATAATATGTATACTCCAGTACCGTCTACATAACGGTCCTGCGTAGCATTCTTTTTTATAAACATCAGTTTTTGAAAATTCACGTTTTTAGCGATAACCAATTGCGCTAACTGAATAGTTACGTGTTGCAGCTTTTTAGAAACAGGACTCCAGTAGCAGTTATTGAGTTGAGTAGGTACCTAAAGCGACTTCAAGAACTGCTCACCTTGATCCTTCGAGACGGATATGACTTGCTGTAGGTATAGGTGTTAGGCCAAGTTTCCACTGGCAACTGGCAAGTGTCTTATCGTATCACCAGTTTATCAAAATCTCAATAGCTCAACGAAATCCGAAAGGTCAGTCGGGGCCGGCGATTCAAACTTTCAAACCCCATCCGTTGCATTATTGCCGTACCCACATACATTTAACATATTAAGCTGTAGCTGTACGCTTAGTTGGAGGGGAAAGGGAGATTTAGACATGGTACCTACATGGAATAATATTGTATATCAAATCTTCGAAAAGAGCAACCGCCGAGTTTCTTAATGGTTCTTCGCGATAGGAAAGGCATTCCGTACCAGTGGTAGATGCTCTTGACGATTCAAAAGTACTTGTAAAAGTCTAATTGATTAAAAATATTTTGAATTTGAATTTGGTATAATGTAGGTAAGTAACATGGCTAATTTTACTAAAATTGAATATTGGAAATTGCAACTTGCGCAATTTCTTACGCGAATGTTTTTAGTTGCCTATACGTACTTTATTTATAGGTACAGTGCAACTGCACGCATACTCTGGTGGAAGTGACTTGCTAGGTCTGACTTCTGCAAGTTTCATTGCTAGTGGACACCTGGCATTAGGAATGCTTTATGCACCTTTGAGGCGTGTAAATAACGATTTATTTTTCTTACAAACCTCTTAATGGTAATCCTTAACCAAGGGCATGACTGTCGACTGCCGACTGCCGTCCGCCCACGACCGTACCTACTTTGCAATTACGAAGACATAGGTACCTTCCTATGGGAGAGTTTGCTAATGGATTGGCGCCGAGACGCTACGTACCTACTTAGAAGTACGTCTACAGACTAGATTTAGGAATTGGGTAAATGGGCTTGAAATAAAAAATACATTTGCCAACTCATAATATTACTAATTAAAAATCTTTATTTAAAAGCAGTATCTTATCTATAAGTAATTACTTAATATAATTTGCAATGTTCCTAGTATGTATACTTTTCCATGCCGATTCATTCCTTCCTTGCGACGTGATTGAAGGACAACAACAAACAAACGCACATGCGCATCCCTACCAGATTATACAGTACGAGTATAACTATATACAGTAAGAGATACATACTCGAAATATTAGGGCTTAGAAGCAAAGTGGCGCCATCTGCCCAATAGAATTTAGCACTCAAGTTAGGCGTGGGCGCCAGGCAATGAGTCACAGACACTCCTTAGCCTACTCGGCGTGTGCGCGATATAAAGCTGATCACAAACTAATGAAGGCCCGAGGAGAGACAAAATGCAGACCGACAGAAGTCACTATGACTTAGAGGGAGATCGCAAGAGGCGCAGAGTGAATGAGAAGAAAAATTATATTATTGATGATTTTTTCACAATCGACCAGTTGAATTACTATTGTTTTTATTAGTTGGTACAAGAAACGGTATGAAAAACGAAATTCGAATTAAATTTTTGCTGCTTTTTATTTAAACAAAATTAAAAAAAAAGCCAGAGGCAACCCTGGCAGCCTGACTAATCTATCAAAGTTCAGCTCAAACTGCTTGGCTGCGCAGACTTGAAGAATGTTGCAACTTGCAACCATAAGGTCTGTGCCATGCTTAATTCCATGGGACTAGGAATCAGCGTAGGTAATTATGGAGATATCAAGGACCAGTTTTGAAACTTGTGTCTATTTTCAAATGATTTTTTTTTTAAAGTTTATTTTAAATATTTGTATGGATTTCGAAGTAGGTAGCACAGAGTACATTGAATGTATACGGTAGGTAGGTAGATATCTATACTTTTATCAGTTCATAATAATCCGGCGTTTACAATCCCTTTATCTTTTACTATTTATAATTTTTAGGGTTCCGTACGCGACGGGTGCTAGCAGGATTATATTAGGTACTTACCACAGGTACCTGCTAAGCCTCCGTGATCCGTCCGATTTTTGTGAACGGGCTATATTTCATGAACCGTACCTACTACCTACCTAATAACCGTAGAGACTTGAAATATAGGTAACCGTAGAGACTTGAAATTTTTACAGGATTTTTCCTGGAGTAGGCTCGAACAAAATTAACTGTTTGTTCATACAATCAGCTGATTCGTGATTCGTCCGGGTGAAAATATAGGTATAGCTATTGTTAGGTAGGTACTTTCTGGATATAGTAGGTAGGTAGCTTTCTAATTGTGCAAGAATTATTAAAATTAGTTAATTTTTTTTAGAGTAAGTACCTATATCGAGAAATAAATTTTTCCTCTTCATAATATAATAATAGAGGTAAGTAGGTAGGTTCTTACAGATTAATTATCATTACTTTACATTATACCTAGGCACCTACGTAGGTATAAAAGCTCGCTCTTGGATTTCAAATGAATGTAAACATATTCAGTAAAACGAAACCCGATTGTTGCAAGGGCCATCTGCATTCCCAGCTATCTGGCTGGGTCACCCGATAACCGTATCGTTTGCGCATTCCATTCTTATGGCAACACCGACGCGCCTCGAATATGAATCCTATGACACCATTGCGTTCAATATAGTCAGGAATGTGCTATGATCTTGTTATAATAACATCAATGCTTGAATGTAAAATAATACACCCAGGTAGTGGAGTACCTATCGCATGCATTGTACAATGCACGATGAAAATACCGCCCAGGATAAGGGGACCCATTTCCACTAAAGTGGGAAGGAGTGAAGCGGATACTAATAATTTAGGTTTGAAAAGAAGTCCTGCGCAAGCGCATAGACCTTGTGCTTATTAGGGTGCCGAAGGGTGCCAACGGGACCCTATTATCTACCTTCACTGTCCGTCCGTCTGTTTGTCAGTAGGCTGAATCTCCTGAACTGTAATGAGTGAGAGTTTAAATTTTCAGTGTGTTTTCTAATGCCGCTATAACAACAAATAATAAAAAACCGGTTAACCGAGTCGGATTTGCATACGGACGGTTCCGTACCATCGTACAAGATATTTTAATATTTTTATATGCAACACTGCAAGTTAATGACAACAGCGCCATCTATATGTGATTGAGTAACGCACATTGTGTGATATCTTGTACGGGACCCTTCGTGTGCAAGTCCAACTCGCACTTGTCCGGTTTTATTTCCACTTTTGTGAATCCTGCGTACTGCTAATCAAAGATGAACCAAACACGAGGTGGGAAAGGCTGGCGAACGACCGAAGGAACGATAAATAAAAATACTTATCTACCTACTTTAATATCTACTGATATAAACATGATACTTGAGCGGATATTTTAGTAAAAACTCAGTCAACTAACTCTGTTAACGGTGTGCACGTAGGTAATTATCTACATGATTCAAAAGAAATTATGATTATAAGCACAGAATAGATAAAAGTAGGCCTACTTATCCACGGATTACCTTTTTCCGGCCTGGATTGGACTTGAAGGTCCATTTTAATGACAAAGGTATAAAGAAAAGTTTATTGTTTCGTGCTTAATTAAGTATTAATGATAAGGTTGGCTTTGTACCATGGTATTTTTGTCTCCGTTGCGTTGACGTTCAAATGTTCTATTAATCTATACTTACTAATAATATTATGCACGTAAGTACTAAGTACCCATACCCACTCGTAATTAGAGTTAAAATATGCAAGTTTATTTGTAGGAACTACTGAACCGATTTTGAAAACTCTCTCACCAGTAGAAAGCTGCATTATTCCTGAATGAAATAGGCTATTTTTTTTTAAATTAGAGATCCCTACGAAAATTTTAATAAGCTACCCGTGCGAAACCGGGGCGGGTCGCTAGTCTGCACCAAAATTATAACGACACAGTAGATGGAGGCGCGCGGAACGAGCTGGCGATGGGTTGATGATGATGATGATTGCTCCAGTCGGATAAATCAAAGCCGGGATTTCTGTTTAGGTACATTACGGGTTCAGCCCATCAGAGAGGCCGTCGAGTTTTATAGTTTCAATTTTATCGATTACCGATAAGCCATAACAGGGCAAACGTGTCCAGAAACCATATCGCATATGTATGACATCAGCCATTGTTGTTGGAACAATAATACCGAGCTGACCGTATGCGCACGCGCAAGCGGGTCACGCACTGATTCACACTCGGGATATTCCAAGTCCCGGTTTCACTAGTCGCCAGTTAAAACTAAGTAATAATTTTTACTTTTTCCTTGTCCAAAACTTGGATGCAGGGGCCAGCTCAGGCACAAAAGGATGTTTTTCCTTGAGAAGGAAAAATATTAGTATAGGGAACTAACTCGTTGATGTCGCTTGCGAACACACTTTTCCTTTCTCTACCTAGGTAAAAGCTGTGGCAATAGTCGTTATATTTCTGTTTTTAGGGTTCCGTACGAAAACGGTATTGTGGTACGGAAAGATGTCATGTAACCAAAAAATATAAGCGGTTCGTCAACAAAAGTGATTCTCACTATTTTACTTATTTTGTACGGACTGCGGAACCCTCGGTGCACGAGTCTGACTCGCACTTGGCCGGTTTTTTTCAAATAGGTACAGAGGAAAAGTAATGAAAATTGCATTTGGATTTCGCAAAAATATGCCATTACAGCTTCATTAGTAGGCAATAGGAATAGGCATAAAGAATATTGAACAGGAAGGTATTATTTTGAAATTATGGGGTTTACAATAGTTTTATTACAGTTAAATAATTTATTTTATTTATAGTAATCTAAGTACCTACCTAGTACTTACCTACCTGGGTATACATATAATCAATAATCCATAGTAATCCTACTAATATTATAAAATGCGAAAGTGTGTCTGTCTGTCTGCTAGCTTTTCACGGCTCAACAGTTTAACCGATTCTGATGTGTACAGAGTTAGCTTACATCCTGGGAACGCGGACAATCGGACATAGACTACTTTTATCCAGGAAAATCTAAGAGTTCGCATGGGAGGAATCCCATTGTTCCCAAATGGGAACATTTATTAACCGATTTATATACCTAATGAGCAATACATAGCTTGCGTCTTGCGGAAATGGACATAGGCAACTTTTTACCCCGGAAAATCAAAGAGTTCCCACAAGGATTCTTTAAAAAAATCTTTTACTATTACATTGATTATTTTATACAATTTTGTTTAAGAATGTAAGCTGTATTACATTAATAATGTAACAAATTATTTATTTTTTTCAGATACCTATCAAAGATTTTCAGTAATAGAGACACGTGAGCAATATCTACAAGGAAATCTACCGACACTGATTCACTGATAAGCTTGTATCACAAATCGCATTACACAAGATGCAAGACATCTGGTACAAAATGGTGATGCAATTGGTGCTACTTGCAAATGTGATGTTTACACGAGCAAACAACTCGATTGCCTGTTAGTTGCCCAAGCAATGGCAATCGCTTCCGCAACAGACTGTGTTGCAACTTGCAACAAGCTCGTAGAGTACCTACAAGAGGTACTTAGGTATCTACGTAACTTTCACTACGTCTAAAAACGACTTGGGCGTTGTATAATGTTTGGGCATTGTATTTAGAATAATACTTGTGGCTAATTTGTTGAACACAATCTCTAAACCAAACTAAAATTACAGCTCTAAATCACCACTTGTGCTATTCCTTTTGTAATGTTCCCTGAGGAAAAAGATTGCGTTAGATTAATAATTAAGACCTGTTAAAGTCAGTTTAACTATTACCTAAGTTTTCCCAAGATTGTTATTCTAATGTCCCTAAATGTTCAGTGCCCACATTGGGTACTGAACATTTAGGAACATTAGAATCCTCTATAAAATCTACCGTGTGCTTACCTATTGTATCTATCTATTTTATTCCTACTACCTACACATACATGCTCCTATTCAATACTAGCAGCATAATGTTAGAAGTTATTCAGCCACATAGCACAAGCTGTTTCCTACTTATTCAAAACGCATTGCATAAGTTTCACCCACCACGTCTAGGTCTGTGGCCGCTGCCACCCAATAAGTTCGCTGAATACGGGTTTAGGCTGACATCTCACGGGGCATGATTATGTGAGCTGATCTAGTCAGCTTTGTACGGAAAGCGACTCTCGTCACTTCGATTGAATCTCTTACTACGCTGCAAGTACATATCCAAAGCAAGATAACAAGTTAATTTAAAAAGTTACTTAACAACCGATTTCCACTCAACTTAGCTCCAGCTTAAGCATCGAACAGTATACAGTATACGGCGGTATATTCCATAGTCCATATGGTGTATAAGGAGAGTAGCTATAGTGTTATCACTTATCACGTAGTATAAAAAGCCAATATTAGACGTCTATCTCCGAGGATCGGACACCAATACTGCAGCCAAGTTTCACTGTGTCATTCGGCATGGGCCAGTAGTTTTTGAGTAGTAACGTCGAGTTTTCACGCGCTGTGAGAAGCCACCTTGAAGCAGCGGTCTTGTTCAATGTTATTGTATGTCTGCAACGTGCCTTATCCCCTCACTGAGTAATATCTATAGGAATTTCAAAACAAGCCCGCTGTATTCTGACAAGCACGCAGTCACTGGCGCCTATGACGTGTACTGTACCGCGAGTTAAGTATTTGCATATCTTTGTATTATACCCACATATAGATAAAAACTCCTTTATCCCCTATGAAAGAAATCCTTATCGTTTAAACGAATAGATAGTACAGCTGCGCTCTACCTTATCTGTATCTGAGCAGCACTTTTTGCAATTCTTGGGAAAAGACGGTGATGGTTCAGCTTTTTATGAAACAGGGTTAACCAAAATCACGATTGTATGGGCTCCACCCATGTAGGTACTTCTAAAAGTATCATAACCTAGTCATAGATAAAAAAATCAACAGCTGAGTATTTTTAAAATTCTTGTCTTTTCTTGTATAACTGTAAATGGGTAAATTAAACTCTAAAGGGGTAGATTACAGTTATTTGTTTACTTAAATTAATCCAGTCGCTTGATTTCAAGTCAAAACTAGCATTAACCATACCAATATCACGCCACGTTCGCGTTCTCAATTGTAAGTACCTAGAAGTGCAGCTATGTAGATACATAGGTACCAACTTACAGCTCACATTAACTTATTAATACAATGCTAGCTCGCTATGAATGGAACGACCTTCAGAAACCCTTCGCTCAAGAGATAAAATGAATAAACAGAAAGAATGTGTTTACAGACTTTACACATAGGTACAGTAACTTGAATGTCAGAAATAACTTGTAGAACTGCAGACTTCAATGTAAAGTTTTACTAACTATACCTGCCTAATTAGTAAGCAATTACCTATTAAATAAAACCTTCAAACCTGTTAATAGCTAGTTTTTCCATTAAAAAGTTGTAGTGGAATCTGATATTAATCACTTGAAGGAAGATTTTCGGAGCCAGGAGATACCTACATCAGTTAAATAGACATTACATTTCTCGAGGGATTTTCACTCTCCACAATGCTAAGCCGCTTAGGTCCAGCTATTGGGGGTCTTAGGTCTAGGCACACTAGGCTTTCTGATGAAGGGAAGTGATTCAAACAGTTTGTACAACTGTCATCAGTGGTCTGAGCTATATGCCGCACCCCGCATATTGCCACTTTAGCTTAGCGCTTTGTTGAACTCATTTATAGGTACCTCCAGCACATGAGTTCAAGGTTCTTATTGGACCCACTCCAAGCTAGGTACGATTTGCCTAACACCCTAGACGTATCTTAGAGGCACACGTCTCCTAGCAACGTCGCCTGCTGTGTGACCCTGAGTTTTCTTGGGCTAAAGTCAAATCCCTATATCTATTTTCATAATGGAGCTGATCTGACAAAACACCCAATACAAGCAGGTAGGTAGATACGTAGTGAAAACCAACAATTAGCGGACCGGGTATAAGTAGAGTATAACCAAAGTCATATGATGAGGTAACGACAGCATAGGTTGAATGGAGGACAGTCAAAGATGTCTCGGGCTGGGCATTGAGTTTCGTGGTTCGAGTAATTATCGCCTATGCCAAGCGTCATCGCCGCAGCGTGCGTCGAGGCACGCTTTGGTGGCGTGAGTATTATATGTATGGTAAGGTATGAATGAAAGATGGCAGTGTAAAGAAATACAACGTTTAATAACTATATTTTTTTATTTTTATAAAATTTACATCCAAATACTTTATTCTCGAAAGAGTCGAGCAAAAGCAACGAGTAGGTAGTACCTATTATTGGCGTCACTCAGAAAAGCAGGTATTATTTAATTATTTTTATCGAATTATTGGAATGTTCTCTCCAAAACCAACACAAAAAACACAAGTTTAATGTGTAAGGTTATCCGAGAGTTTTAATCTAAACAAACTAATGCCAAAATAAATAATTTAATTAGAGCGTGATTGCTATCACAACATCTAATTATTCAGTTCACAATCCAAATACCGAAAATATGCGATATCGCTCCGAATCTCAGAAGAAGACTGAACTAAAACCTTCGAAACACCCGTATTTATGCAAGTTCAATCTTGTCGGCCTCCTAGTAACAGATTGTATGACATCGAATGAGCGAAATATCGATTTTATCAACCTACCTGCATTACATAAACTAATAATTTTATATTATTGTTAACAATTCAAATCAATTTTTAAAAGTAACCTTACAGTTCGGCCGTCCTGAATTTAACACGTCCTCGTGTTTCTAATCTATCTTGTCATGTCAGTCGCGGGCTTCCTTGCCCTAAGGGCAGTACTGTAGGTATATTACCATAAAAAAAACTTACTCTAATTTTAATAGAACATTTGCCAGGAATTTAAAAGTAAATTAGCTGTTATCTAGCGTGGTAGACTACGGCCTAAACCCTTCTCATTCTGTGAGGAGACACTTGTTGCTCAGTAGTGGGCCGGCCATGGGTTGTTTACAAAAAGATACCACAGCGAAATTAAGACTACGTGAGACACGTCCCGCTTCTGAATTATTGGCGTCACTCAGAAAAGCAGGTATTATTTAGTTATTTTTATCGAATTATTGGAATGTTCTCTCCAAAACCAACACAAAAAACACAAGTTTAATGTGTAAGGTTATCCGAGAGTTTTAATCTAAACAAACTAATGCCAAAATAAATAATTTAATTAGAGCGTGATTGCTATCACAACATCTAATTATTCAGTTCACAATCCAAATACCGAAAATATGCGATATCGCTCCGAATCTCAGAAGAAGACTGAACTAAAACCTTCGAAACACCCGTATTTATGCAAGTTCAATCTTGTCGGCCTCCTAGTAACAGATTGTATGACATCGAATGAGCGAAATATCGATTTTATCAACCTACCTGCATTACATAAACTAATAATTTTATATTATTGTTAACAATTCAAATCAATTTTTAAAAGTAACCTTACACTACTATAAAAAAAAGTTCAAGTAATCGTCGAAGCGTGTCTTTCTCGACGTCCCTATAAATACTCCTTATGTGTTACATGTGAGCGGGCATCAGATCAAAAAAACCACTCAATGGAACCCTCTGATATTCCACGTAGATTATGAAGAACTGCATAGTTATTAACGAAACACCGAAATTATGTAACTAATACATACCTACAGTAAGTTCGTATCATATAATATACATATTCGTATGTAATTATGTCTTTCAATTAAAACATCGGAAACAACGCTTCAAAAATAGCCGTTCATTTCGTTAAATTCTAATATACCTACTAGGTAGATGTAGATGGCGATTCTTTATACCGGCTTCCCACGGTGCGTGATTCTGGGGATTATCACGCACGGCCGGAGGACCACGGACATCCACGTACAAGGCTCTTCCAACGATGTGTGTTGCTCTGTGTGGGGTCTTGATTCGTAGCCATTTTGAAGTTACCGACTCGCCGCGGGGCCGCGGACGCACCGCACAGGACATATTATTCTTTAGCTAGCTAGACGAATACCCTTCCCATAAATATGGCGCGTCGTCGTCGGTGCGGACTGGTCCACGTCAGTCCGCAATACCACGCGCCGTGGGAAGCAAGTATTAGATGCATTAGGTATGTAGACTAGGTACCTACGAGTAAGTATATCCTTTGATTGAATCAATGAATGAATGCAATAACGACATACTATAAAGATTAATTACTCTAATAATCATCCGGATATGACATAGCGGATCACGTTGATTGGAAATGTAGGAAAATCCAATGCTAATCGGCTGAGCAAAGTCCATTGGGATTGCAAAACTAGGTAGAATAATTGCAATTTCAAACATTCTAGCTGATTCTGATTTCGATAGATCTCCGATACCTGAGTCTGTAAACCTATTACAAAATGTGGTTAGGTAAGTGAAAGAAAAGTTGCCAAGAAAATGCCTCCTAAAAAAAAGAGTAGAGATTCGAAGTCGCTAGTGTGACAGGGTTGTAACTTATCTCACATTAGTTAGCTATCACGGGGTCTGCATTTAAATCTCCGAAAGGTCTAAATATATATCAGCAAAAAGAAACGGCCTTCTTTTCTAAAGTTCCGTACCTGAAAAGGAAAAAGGAACTCTTCTAAAATCAGTCCGTTATTTACATGTCTGTCGAGATCCGTCAAGGAATCAAAACCTATAGGATACCTACTGCCCGTCCTACCGCCGGACCTAAAGTCCTAAACTCATGTTTGGCAGGTAGTACCTAATGTCTTATATTAGGTATAGCACAAGTAAAGGGGAAAATCCGAAAACCATAAATATGTGGTTACATCATAAAAAAAAGTGTTATTTCTTGTAATTGTACCTATAAGCTCGACGACTCGCACACGAAGCGTTCCGTACCCATCGGGGGTACAGAACCCTTCCCGTGCGAGTCCGAATCGCACTTGACCGGTGTTTTGAATTTTGTAGCTAAAGAGGCTTCATATTAATTTAGACAAGGGACTGGCTAAGAGTTGGGCATTTTGAAATTAGGTTCCCACCTCAGTTTTAATAAACAAACATTGTTGGTATGCAGGTGTTGTTTGGTTTATTGCTAGCTAAATATTCCTAGCAGCTTCAACAGTTCTCCTAGTTTGTAAGGTAAATAAAGCACGAATGTTCGTGTAATCTCGACGAGTGTTTGCTCACTTGTGGGTGGTTATAGTAGTGTTGCCAGATTTGTCGTTTTTCTGTGGATTTCCCAATTTTCAATGATTCAATTTCGTCCCTCTGCAAACTTTAGTAGTTCAGAAATCTTCTTACGTGCTTCTCCATAAAAACGTTCTTTTATTTCTAATTCTAGATCTATAAAGAACCAAGCCATATCATATCGATTTATCTACATTATCTAGCCCTACAATAATACTATATTTATTTTTAACTATTATTGTAAAGTATCGAATAATTTGTGAGTAACTCACGTCAAATTCATTGTTTTGACTAATTTCTTATACTGAACACTTTCAAGTACAGATTTTTACATAAACCTGTGGAGATGATACTGCCATTGGCGCTATTATAATGCCATAAGCCTATTTTGTTGCCTTAGTTTACGAATTGCGAAAAACCAAATTAAATTTCAACTTCGCGGGCAGACCCATAGACCCATGCCAGGGTTTCTGTAGTATTTGGGTCGAAAATCTGGCAACACTAGCAGTAATCCCACCTTAGTTGCCTCACAGGTGTGCTTTCAAACTAGGCTTGGAATGTCGTTTATCAGCGTTAGTTTTGTTTTCTTTTAACGAAGGTGCCTGTATGGAGTTATTGGCTATTGATTACTTGACTTTATTTGGATCAGATATCCCTGGGTAGGTATGGGAGTGATTTTTTCTAACATTAGGAATTAGAATAGATTCTGACTAGGTACTTATTTCTAAATTCTAAATGACATGACTTGGGATGGTGATAACAAAAAGAATACCTAACAGTTTAGTTGATTGCCGGCTCCTCAGACCGGGTGTAGGTAATTGGATTTTTCGAATACTTGTAGCTTTAGTTGAAAGTTAGCGAAAATAAGCAGTGATGAGAGGCAATAAGTAAGGTTAACATCACCTCACTCCAATGTAAATAGGTAGTACCTATTTACATTGGAGTATTAAAGTTTCGTTTCGTTTTATAAAAGACTATTAAAATTTCTATTGAATGGTACCTAATAGGTACCATTCAATATTTTTAATAGTCTTTCGTTAACCAGTTGTATAAGATTCGCAGTTATTGTTCCTGTTTAAACTAAATGTGTAGGAATTAATCAATTTAAATTAATTAATTCTCTACCTATTCACTTATAATATCACGCAATGTCGTTGATGCCCTTCACACAAACTAAGTTAAATTAAATGGTTAATAACATCGATGGTTAATAATAAAATTAAAGTGATCGCATATTTTGAGCCCAATGAATTCACCGCACGCGCCGCACGAGAGGAATTTTTGTAGTGCAGCTGAAGTCTGAACTGAATCACTATTTTCAAGGATCTACTACTTACTAATAAAAATTAAAACACTAACTGACTCACTCTGTATAAAGTATATATACCTATACTTGAAGATTAAAGCAACAAATCTTTATTATAAAGTATATCAGGCTTCATAAAGTCCAAATAGCAAGAGCAGTTAATAGGATGAAGCTACACCATATTTTACTCACGTAAACCTTATTTGAGAAAAATAAAAAGTTAGTTTTACAGACCTTACTTATATTTATTAGCAACTGTGGATCCTATGTAAAGAGAACGTTGTAATTTTGAAACCAAATGGTTTTCATATTAAAACAAAAGCAAAACTGATTTTAAATACTAGGCAATGATGATAAAATATAATTTACCTCAATAAAAATAGATACTATTGAAAGAAGATTAGGTATAGCGCATGCAATGCTTTAGTTTATCTAGTAACTTATGCAATTATGCATACTAATATTATCAATGAAATTGTGTATCTGCTCGAACCTTTCCACGGACCATTCGATTTTGATGAATTTGGTACAGAGGAAAACTTGCATGACGCTAATTTATTATCTCGAATAAAAATTAAGGAGTTCCCTTGGGATTTTTAAAAACCTGAATCCATGCGGACGACGTCGTGGATATAGTTTAATTATAAAGTAAAACATAAATGTGTAGATAAACCTAAATCATGTTTAAACTAGAGTAAATAATCTACTGTAAAATACTGGTAGGTAGCATTCGTTCGGTAATAATAACAATGCAGCCAAATGTGCGATCACCATAATACTTTTTCTCTTTTAGCTGGTTTTACCATATAATTTGCATAACCAATCAATTAAAAGTGGTTGTTCCTTACAACACAGGTTTTGATACAAATCAAGTAAACAAGAAACCAGTTGACAGGTACCTAAGCAAGAAAGTATAGGAAGACTTCAAGGAAAATATCCAACTGTTAGAAATTTCTTCGAAACGCAATAACGCGTACCTACGTACCTAATAAGTATTAACTACGAGTGCAAATGTGTACTTCTACAACCATGTGGTTAAAGAGTACTAAAAGCAATTAACAAACTAAAGGTTTCCACCGATTACATAAGATCGCACCATAGCAGTTAACTGAATGTAAACAAGTTTTGAAAGTTGTGGACCTATCTTATTAATAAGTGAAGTAATAGAAAAGGTATGCAGTAGGTGTAGAACTGACCTGTAGCACGGTAACCTGTAGTTACAAGACAATAAAAAATACATCGACGGAAATGATGATATTATTATACTATACCGCAAAAGTATGTCGTTGATAGACAGATATTTTTTGAGGGACAAAATTGTATTTTAAAATCAAATAAAATTTGAAAGTTGATATACCTATGTATATTTTACTTACATCATCAGTATTCCCAAATTAATACAATTAACACCCTATAAGATATTTTACAATGATTTAGGCTTGATCTAGGATGATGGGACGGTGCTGTCTTGTGGCCGTACATCTTTACAGCATATATTATTGGATAGCTGTCGACGCTTGCCGAAGGCGGTGTTTGTATGTTAATAACATGGGATATTTGGATCGTGACGAAGTCTAGTCGCTGATGGTGCGTGAAAACATGTAACAGACATTAGTACAGGGCTGAGTAATGAAATACGTATGAGGGAAAAGGTTATTTTAAACTGTAATGCATCTAGCGAATACAATGGCCTCTATAGTGCTTAGCTTTCTTTCGTCAACCGATACATAACCAGGTCAGGAGGTAGCGCGCCGTGTTCCGGGTGCGCTTCTGAGACGGAGCTGGTAGCAGCCAGCCTAGCGATGGGACCCGTCCGCTTGGCGGCGGGTCAAG